>NC_045445.1:14890911-14904863 GCF_002776525.5 Piliocolobus tephrosceles | reverse complement strand
GCCTATCATGGGGAGGGGGGAGGGATTGCATTGGGGAGTTATACCTGATATAAATGATGAATTGATGGGTGCTGATGAGTTGATGGGTGCAGCACACCAACATGGCACATATATACATATGTAACAAACCTGCACGTTATGCACATGTACCCTAGAACTTAAAGTATAATAAAAAAAAAAAAAAAGTCACAGCTTTGAGGATAATAATTTCTCTTAGTACATCCTTTTCGAAAATGGCCAAATATAAATCTTTTACCCTCAATTTATGTCATAGCAATTGATAACCAGAGTGTCTGGCTGACTTGTAATTGGTTATATTCTACCCAATATGTCTCTTGATTCTAGAATGCAGGGATATAGCAACTACTTTTACAAGACCCTGAGATACATATTGAAAACCAGCTACCTATATAACACTACTTTCTAATATGTCAAAAACTTTATCATCTAACTTAGGTAGAACAGTGTCCTCTCTCTTCCCTTTTATCCACATAGTCACATTATGCTGTATAATTGTACATCATTTTTCCTGGTCTCCTTTGCTAATTTGAAGATTCTTACATGTGGAGGCTACTGAGTGATTACTATCGTATTCTCCAGTTGTTAGTTACAAGACAGAGCTTCAGTAAACCTATGTAAATAGTTCAGTCAGTTGTGCCTCAACCTCCCATCTCTGCAGGCTTCCCTAATACTTTCTCTTGATCCCTGTATTCAGAGGCAGGCAAAAATGATTGGTAATTGGTGCAAATTTTAGTCCCCACCCTAATGTGACATGTGATTAATAGAGATCAAATATTTAAAAGGTTAGGTAATACTTATTTTATTCAGTACTTACCAAATGACAAGGACTTACAGATACTGTGTCACTTATTCATTCATTCATTTATTCATAAATAACTTATTAAATGTTAGACAACCCAAAATAAGCAAAGCAGACAATGTTCTTACATTCACGTTGCTTAAAATTGAGTGTGAGAGACAGCTATTTAAAAATTATCATACTACTTCTGCTTCCAAGTAGAATGTAATAAGCCACAGTAAATAGACACTTCTGCTGTAATAATTACTTAAATATGAATAAATTATAAAAGTGGTATTTAGATGCCTGAGAGAGCTTTGATAACAATTAGGACTAGATGAACTGAACTTCCATAGAGTAGACAACCATTCCAAGCCCTGCACTACAAAAAAGAATAAAAGGAATCCTTGAGACAGAAAAAAAGGATACCAGACAGGAATGTGGAAATGCAGGAAGGAATGAAGAATAGAGGAATGAAGTAATATGTGGGTTAATATAAATAAATATTAACTTCACAAAGTAATAACAATACTATCATGTAGAATTCATATTCAATGACAACAATAACAAAAAAGCAAGATAAAGGTAAACAGAGTTTTGAGGTTCTAAGGTTTTATATTGGTTATGGAGATATGGCTAAATAATAATTTTCAGTACAGTGAAATAATTCACAAATGCATGCTATAATCTCTAGAGTAGCCTCTAAAAGTATAGCACAAATATGTATAACTAACAAATTATTAGAAGAAAACACAGAACAGAACAATATATTTTGTAATTTATCCAAAAGACAGTAAGAAAAGATGACAGAAGAAATACAAAACAAATGAGCCAAGAAGGAAATGAAAAGCAACATGGTACATATAAACTCAGCTGTATCAGTAATTACAATGTATGTAAAATAACTCATTACTCCAAATAAAAGACCAAGATTACAAAACCAGACAAAAAAAAACAACCAAAACCAAAACAAAACTACGTACAACGATACCAAAACAAGACACAGACATCACAAAAAATAAGATGACAGACCAACATATTTTATGAATATAGATGCCAAAATTCTCAATGAAATACTACTAAAACAAATTCAGCAATACATAAAAAGAACTATGTACCATAGCCATAGGGAGTCTATCTTAGGAATTCTAGCTGATTTGGCATATGAAAATCAATCAATGTAATATACCATATAAATATAATAAAGGACAAAAATCACATGATCATCTCAATAGATGCAGAAAAAGCATTTGACACAATCCAACACTCATTCATGATGAAAACACTCAACACAGTAGGAATACTAGGAAATTTTCTCAACCCGAAAAATAGCAATCTATGAAAAACCTACAGTCAACATCTTACTCATTATTGAAAAAAAAAATGTTTCCTCCCTAACATCATCACTTTTACTCAACATTGTCCTGGAGATTCTAGCAGGGCAATTACACAAGAAAATGAAATAAAATTCATCAAGTTATAGAGGAAGAAATAAAACTGTCTCTATTCAGAGATGACACAATCTTATACATATAGAGGAAATCACAAGAAATCTCCTCAAAAATCTATTAGAACTAATAAGAGAGTTCAGCAAAGTTCTAGAGTACAAGATCAATATACAACAATCCGTAGTATTTCTATACATTACCAATGCACATTATGAAAATGAAATTAAGAAAATTCCATTTACAATAGCATGAAAAAGAATAAAGCACTTAGAAATTTTTTAAAGGAATGCAAGATTTATATATTGAAAACTACAAAATATTGTTGAAAAAAATTATTAAAGAAGACCTAAATAAATGGAAAGACATCTTATATTTTTGGGTTTCAAAAATTCCTATTGTTGAGATGGTGATGCTCCCCAAATTGATCTATAAATTCAATGCAATACCTTTCAAATTCCCAGTTGGATTTTCTGCAGAAATTGACAAACTAATCATAAAATTTATACAGAAATGCAAGAGACTCAGAACAACCAAAACAATCTCAAAAAAAGTTAGAAGACTCATTCTTTCAAATTTCAAAATTTATTACAAAGCTACAGTAATTAAGACATTGTGAGCGACATAAGGATAGATGTATACCTCAATGGAATAGAAACAAGAGCCAAATAGCTTGGCAGTTCCTCAAGGTATTAAATATAAATTTAACATATAACCCCAGCAATCCTACTCCTAGATATATACTCAAAGACACCGAAAACATATGTTGACATGAAACCTTTACATAAGTGTTCATGGCAGTATTATTCATAATGACCAAAAAGTGGAAACAACCCAAACATCCATCAGTTAATGAATGGATAAGCCACATATGTTAGAGCCATACATGGGATGGTTTTCAACATAAAAAAATTAAGGACTGATCTATACTACAAGATGGATTAACCTTACAAGCATTATGCTAATTAAAGAAACTAAACACAAAAGACCACATTTTGTATAATTCTATTTATGTGAAATATCCAGAATAGGCAAATCTATAGGGACAGAAAGTAAATTAATATTTTCTGGGGTCTTGGGATGAGGGAGAAATTGGATGAGAATAATGGGTTTCTTTGGGGGATAATGAAAATGTCCTAAAATTAGATAGTGTTTACAACTTTGAGAATAGGCTAAAAGCCATTGAATTGTACACTTAAAAGTATGGAAATTATATCTTGGCTGAGCGTGGTGGCTCACTCCTCTAATCCTAGCACTTTGGGAGACTGAGGTGGGCAAATCACCCGAGGCTGGGGGTTCGAGACCACCTGGCCAACATGGTGAAACCTGTCTCTACTAAAAATACAAAAATTAGCCTGATGTGGTGGTGCACACCTGTAATCCCAGCTACTTGGGAGGCTGAGGCATGAGAATCACTTGAACCCAGGAGGCGGAGGTTGCACTTGCCTGATATCGTGCCACTGAACTCCAGCCTCGGTGATAGAGCAAGACTCTGTCTCAAAAAACAAAAAATAAAATAAAATAAAATACAGTTAACTTTATTATTCTTACAAGAGTTAATATTTTTAAAAAATATATAAGGGCACCGAAAAGTCTAAAGTAAAAGGGTAAAAAGAAAATAAGTAATTCAAACACTAACCAAAAGAAGCCTGTTGTAACTATACTGATATCAGGTAAAGTAAATTTTAAGGCAATAAGCATTATTATAGATAATAGAACAGCATTTTATAATAAGCAGTAAAAACCCTTCAGTATCCTCAAAATGATAAAGAAGTCATTATCTTCAACAAGAAGATATTATTATCCTAAAACTATATATACAAAATAATATGGCCTCAAAGTATATAAAGCAAAAAAACCAACAAAACTAAAAAGAGAAATTGACAACTCTCCAATCATAAAGGAATATTAACACACTTATCTTAATAGCTGATAGAACAGGCAGACAAAAAAATCAGTATACATATAAAATTTCTGAAGAGCACAATTAACAAACTTGATGTAATATTCATTTATAAAGCACTGCATACAAACAAGCCAGAATCCACATTTTTCATGTCACATAGAGTATTTATCCAAATCAATTATATGAAGAAAACCTCAACAAATTTTAAAATATTGAAATCATTCAGAATTTTTTAACCATAATAGAATTAAAATAGAAATTAACAACAGAAAGATAACTAGGAAAAAGAAAATCAACTGAATGAAAATTATACAGTACACATAAAACAACCATCACCAATGGGTCATGTTAGTTTAAGTATAAGTTCAAGTCTTTAAGTCTTTGCTATTCTCCTTTGAGTCTGTTTTGTAACAATGCGGTTCAAGGGTCAGCCTGAGACTTTCACGATGTTTGCACACAGGATTAGGAGATCTCCTTCTACAGCTCTCTACCCTCTGGGAATTATCCTTCACTCTCCAGACATGGTTACCTGGGTTTCTTTCCCTAATTTTCTTAGCCAGGAAGGCAGCACCATTTCTACTTGAGTTTTAGCTACCTTTACTGTCCTGCCTCACTGAACAACTGATACCTGCTCTTGGGTCAAAGCTACAAAAAATAATAATAGCACAAAATGCCCATGTCCATTATTTCAAGTTTCAGTTCTCCTTCACAGTTTGCCCATCTGTGCTTTCTCCTCAGTATCCTCAGGTAGTCATCTTTGTATTTTGCCCAGAGTGAAGAGTTACACCAGTGAGAGAGTTGATCTATTGAGGAGTTACACCACTATAACAGGAGCTAGAGGGCCTGCATTGTGATTTTCATTTACATTTATCTGATGACAATGAAGCAGGATGACTATGGCTTTCTCATTAGAAAATATAAAAATATAAGACAATGGAATAGCATACCTAAAGTGATGAAAGAAAAAAAGTTCACCCAGAATTCTAAATCTAATAAAAATATCCTTCAGGAATGACGGTGAAATACATTTTCAGAAAAAGAAAAACTGAGAAAACACATTACGGTGTTCTTTAGACTAAAGGGAAATAGTACTAGAGAGAGGCTTTGAATTTTTAATGAAAATAATTTAAAATGATTTAGTTATTAAATTCTTTAAAACAAACATTATTGCTTGAAGAAAAAGCATAGCATTTTCTTGTGTGGTTTTCAATGTAGGTAGATGTAATACATATGATAATTATAACATAAAAGATGACAGTGGGGGTTAAAGGGACCTATAGGATTTAAAAGTTTTTACATTTTCCATGAAATGATACAATATTCATTCTAAACAAACTGGTAAAGTTTAGGAATATATATATCTCTCCAACTAGCAACTAGCAAATGCAACTATGTGTGTGTGTGTGTGTGTGTGTGTGTGTGCGTGTGTGTATATATATGTATTTGCTAGTACAACCACTAAAAATAGTATGAGAGTGGTGTTAATAGGATAGAATAAAGATTCAAAGAGACTGATCAATTTGCCCAAGGTCACATTGCCGCTAAGTGGCTAAGATTTGAACCCAGATTGTGTAATTCTAAAGCCCATGCTCTGTTCACGACTACATGCTGCCTCTTCAAACTTTGAGTGTAATCAAATCCATAATCTTTGAGTTTCTATGCACTAAGTCGCAGAGCCATACCTTAATCTAAGAACTGGAAACTACTATTTGTCTCATAAGTATCAACCAGCTGCTGGGCAGACTATTGGTCACCAGATGTCCTCCTGATGCCCTGACTCATGACTTCACATGTGAGAAACAGCTCCTAACATTCTAGTCATAAAATATCATATATATATGTATATGTATATATATGTATGTGTGTGTATATATATATTCTCATTAGCATTTCAGAATTGAAAACTATGAGCAGCTGAGATTATGAGAGCTGGCTCCAGGCTTCAAGGAAAGTGTGGGTAAAGGAGGTTGTAGACCGGCAGAAGAGGGTTTAGAGGAAAATTGATGGGCAGGTGGAAGAAAATAAGGCAAAATTCTAATCATATGGCCTCATTGGGGCAGTTCACCTCAGCCATAATGAATATAGGCCCTGGGAATAAAAGGAGATCCAAGCCTTCCCTGATGGTAGGGATGAGATGTCCTAATATCCTCTCTGCCTCAGAGCTGGTTGGGGTAAGTACACAGGTTGGATCCTGGAGAAGGCAGAGACTGACAGTCAGAGCTTTCCCTGAACAGAGAGAATGTTCAGTGGTTTATTGCACAGAGGAAAATAATATGGTCTCCCTGCAGAGTTGGATGTATGGGAATGGAACAATTCTATGACCTTCTATTTTGCACCTATAACATAAACTCATCTCTAAAAATCAGCGCACTCATTTCTAAGGCAACCCTCCATCACTTCTTGTGCCTGCTTCTCTTGGAGAAATGCAGAATGTTTTAGAGAATATCAACAGAGAGAATGCTGGAGTCTTTCTGTCCCCAAGCTAGCCAAGTTCCAGAGAAAAGTAAAAGGGATGAGATTAAATTCTGCCAGCAAATCCCCTAGACATTCTTGGCATGAGCTTCTCTTGCCCAGCCCTGCACAGGCTGGTTCTTTGGGCTTTCATCTTCCGAGTATACTGGCTTGTCTTGCTAACTAGGAGGCCATTTAACAGCCATAATTACTTCCCAGGTATGTTGCAGCATGAGGGTTTATTTATTTTGTGGATGACTGAGTCAAATCTGGGAGGATAAGTCTAACACCATTTCTGCCTAATAGCTCAGTTGTTCCAATACCATTTTCTTCTCAACCTCCAAAATACAGGGTACTTTATTTACTTCAGTATTCTTTGTCCATTTAACCACCATTCTCATTCCATAGGCTTTGGTGAATTAAAGTAACTAGAGTTACCAGCTCTTTTTATTCAAAAACTCTTTATGAGTTGATTGTAACTGCTTCTCCAATTACAATTGATTGTAACTGCTTCTCCAATTACAATTGCTTCCTCTCCACAGGCCTCACTATTCAAGACTCTGAGTTACCTTGATCGTGAAACTTCAATGTGGAAATTTCCCGAGACCATATTTTGAAGTAGCCTTTTTAACCCTGACAGTGCTTTTGAGAGCTGTGTCCACGTTAAATTCTGAACCGTCCTTTTATCTCATGTTGCAGCCACAGAGATCAGACTGGTGGTTGACAAAGATTTAATCAGAGCATTTAATACTCTAAAATTCCTGCCAGTTGATTGTGTCACTTTATTTAAAAATGAACAAATCAGTTAGAAAAAAAAGTTATTATAGTTCTTGGAAATGTTCAGTCACAATCAAAACTCTCTGTAGTGGGAACTATGGATGGATCCACATAAATGATGGTTTAGTGTATGCAGGATATTACATCTATGGCACAACATATGGGTGAGGCACAAAAGACCCTCAGTAATCTGGTCATACAATTACAGAAAGGAAGGAGGGTGGAGTTTTAAAAGCATGGGTTTTGGACTCAGACAAACTTGGATCCCAGTTCTGCCATTTCCTAGTTGTTACTTTGAGCAAGTTACCTCATGTCTTTGAGGCTCAATCAGTTCATCTACAATGTGGGAAGAGCAAAAATACCAACTTCACAATGTTATAAGGATGAAGACAGTAAGGACACAAAAAACTTGAGAATAGGCCAAAGAAGCTCTGCTGATCAGAAATATTTTGATTATTACCAGACTCTGCTGTCAGTTAATCACACATCCTCTATTCCAGTCAACCTCTACTACTTGAAAGGCAGGATATTGGTGGTGGTGGTGGTGACAGTAATAGCAGTTACCCTTTATTGAGCTCTTTCTATATACTTCTCTGTTAAGTACCTTACATGCACTGTTTTACTTAATTTCACTTAATCCTGACAACCACTCTATGAGGTAAGTGCCAACACAGTAGCTAACCACAAGGGCTTTGCAATCAGAAAGATCTGGGTTTGAAATGCAGCTCCCCTACTTAGTAGCTGGGTGACTTTGGAGAAGCCATAGAACTTATTTGGAAATTGATCAATTTCCCCACCTGTAGCAAAAATATACTTATTTCATAGGCTGTTGTGAGAATTTCAGGGGATAGTGTAAATAAAGTTCCTGGCACATAACAGGTGTTCAATGTTAGACTACTTCCTTCTCTCCTTATAAGTTAGGACAAAAAGAGCAAATGAATGAGTTTATATGTTACCTTATCATGCTTTAAATCTAAACATTACACCAAAATTCACAGGAAGAAATATAGTAGAGAAATAAACTGAAAAATCAAGCCATCTTGGAAGAAAGCTGAAAGGATATTTTTATCTTAGCTTTTTCCAATATTACTCCTAAAAAATAGTGCTATTTTTATTTGAGTGTGGTGTTATTTCTCAGTTTTATTCACTTGACAACTACTTCAATAGTTCTTCACTGGGGTCATGTTTACTGAAAGCAAGCATATTGTGACATTTGAATAAGCCATTTTAGAGGCTCCATTTTAACCAAATATAGACAATATAGATGTCAGGCAAGCAGAGTCAGAAATCAATCTATCAGCAAACTCCATCTTAATGGTAACACACATCAACTGTCAATTCCCAGAAACACTCTAACTGCTCTCTTACCAGCAAGAGACAGGGCTCCACTCTGGACAGAACTTTCACAAGCTGCCCCTACTACAACATGCCACGTGCTCGGTGTTCACAACTTCCCACTCTCACTCGCTCTGTACCTTTTTCCTCATTCTGATTTCTTTCATCCACTGACCCTCAACCATTTCAACTCTAAATCACTCCCTTAGCTGGACAGATAATCTAGTCCATCCAGACATATTACTTTGGCTTCCTCCTGCTCAAATGATTCTGTGATCTCCCCACCTAGCACCTGCTGGTAACTCAGAGTAAACTCCTCTTAAATTGACCATAGAAAACTTCAGCCCGCACACTGCCACTGCCAGCAGCTTCCTAAACCTGTTCTACCACAGCCTTGTATACAGCCCTGGATTGACAGGTGTGAGTAAGAGGGATCAGCATCCCAACAATCATCATGGCCAAAGGCTGAACTTGAAGGCAAATGGGATTTTCATGGAATAAACCTTTCTTCTAGGGTCCCTCTGGTATGGGGAGGGGGGCGGCAGGGAAGTGCTGGGAAAAGAAGGGCGGGGTCCCTGCTAGGGCTCCACCCCCAGGCCTGTGCCCATGGACCTAGGTGAGGACAGGCATTTCTGTTTTTGTGCCCAAATGTTGCATTTCCCAAGACCACCCTGGCCCACCATGCCCCCATCCTGTGCCTATAAAAACCCCGAGACCCTAGCAGGCAGAGACACAAGCAGATGGACATCGAGAGGAACACACCAGCAGAAGAATACACCAGCAGGCCATCAACCAGCCGGGGCGGTAGGAGGAGAGCTTCCACCATTCAATAAAACCTTTCACTCCTTCTCCAAGCCCACACGTGATCCGATTTTTCCAGTACACCAAGGCAAGAACCCAGTATACAGAAAGCCCTCTGTCATTGTGATAAGGCAGAGGGTCTAATTGAGCTGATAAACACAAGCTACCTACAGACGGCAAAACTGAAAGAGCATACTGTAACACACGCCCACTGGGGCTTTAGGAGCTCTGAACATTCACCCCTAAACACTGCCGTGGGGTCAGAGCCCCACAACCTGTCTGCACACTTCCCCTAAAGGCTTGAGTAGCAGGGCACTAAAGAAGCAAACCACTCCCCCTGTCATCCACCCGGCAAGAGGGACAAGGGAACCTTTTCCCTTTCACTTCTCTCTTTTTATCACCTCACTTCTTGCATTATCCCAGTGGTAGTTTCTTTTAAGATCACTCTCCACTATCGCTCTAAATTAATGTTCCCTCTATAAGTCTTCTTTATCAGTACGTAGCTATTTGGATTGGCATTCCCATTAGCCAAGACAAGTGACTGCAACCAAGGAAACCTCTTTCTGAGCTGCTACTGAGCACACCAGTGTCTTCATCAGGTTCAGCTGAATGGCACAACATCCACTTTTCCATTTAGGAAACATGTGTTGGAGGCTATGGGCACAATTACAGTGTACACTTTGAGATTTTTGTAGCAATCAAACAAGTTATTTATACTCTTCCTTGTTACAAAAAAAAAATGTAAGGTAGCTTACTGTAAATAATGTGTATACATGAACATAGAGTATGGAATGAGAGACAATGGAGACTCTATCTAATGGGTTGGGAGTGAGAAGGGAAGTGATGATGAGAAATTACCTAATGGGTACAATATGCATTATTTGGGTGATGGATACACTAAAAGCCCTGACTACACCACTATGTAATATATCTTACGTAACAAAATTACTCTTGTACCCCATAAAGTTATACGATTTTTTTTAAATTGTAAAAGAGAAAACAATAAGTCAGGCAATCAGAGGAAGGTGAAAATAATGGTAGAAAGGTTAAAACAGGGACAGGAGAAAGGTTAGTACTCAAAATGTCTACTGGAAGCCCAAAACATTTGCTAATTGGTGAGCTACAAATTTGGCCAGTGTGAAGAAGGAAAAGCAGTTACATGATTTACGATGCCTATAGGAAATAAGCCAAACAAGAGAAGCATGGGTATTCGTGGGTACCAAGACAAGACATCACATTACATTATCTACAACAACGTAGTTCATAGGGCTATTTCCTCTATGATCCCTCTTATAGGCCATTGACTTTGAGCCAAAGCACAGTCCAGCTTCTACAGGAGCCAGAGTTACAGGATTTAGGTAAGCAGCTCTCCAAAGGTCTGACTTAATTTAGAGAGAGGTTTTAGAACTTTTGTAGGAATGAATGGATGACAATATTTGGGTGATCCCCCCTAACTATGGTGCCCACAACTGAGTTTTGGATTTTAGCATCAGGAGGTCCTTGAAAATGTTCCTTGACAAGTCACTAAAATGGAGCTCCTTTAGACTACCAGTGAAGAACAGAATCATGTACTTTAGCAGTGAGTCTAGCTGTAGTGAATCAAATACTCATGTCGGTCATTTAAAAAATACAAAATAATCATAAAATGTCTAACATAAAACAACAATTTCCTGGCACACACGTTAAAATAAATCACAAGTGTAATTTATAAAATAAATCAAAAGGTCGCCTCCATGATGCCCTCTTTCTGGTATCCACACTCTTATATAATGCCTTCCCTCTGAATGTGGGTGGGACCTGTGGTTGCTTCTGACTGACACATATGGCAAAAGTGATCTTACTCTGATGATCAGGTTACATTGTATACCACTTCATTTCATTAACAGTCTGTTTTTACAGACTCCTTGCTGGTTCGGTAAAGTTAAGTGACCATATTGGGGAAGCCCCCATGGTAAGCAACTATGGATGATTTCTAAAAACTGTGGGCAGCCTCTTGGAACTGAAGACAGCCTCCAGCCAGCAGTCAACATAAACCTAGGGCCCGCTGTACTCTTAATCCCAAGAGAATGAATTCTGACAACCACCTAATTGAGCTTGGAAGGAGATTCTTCTTCATTTGGGTATTCAAATTATTATACACTCTGACTGGTACCATGAGTGTAGCCTTATAAGACCCTAAGCAGAGGACCCAGTTAAGCCATGCTTAGATTACTGATCACAAAAAACTGTGAAATAATAAATGCGTGCTGTTTTAAGCCACTATGTTTGTAATAATTTGTTGTACAGAAATAAGTACCCGATAGGGCCAGGAACTGTGGCTCATGCCTGTAATCCCAGCATTTTGGGAGGCCGAAGCAGGTGGATCACTTGAGGTCAGGAGTTTGAGACCAGCCTGGCCAATATAGCAAAACCCCGTCTCTACTAAAACTACAAAAATTAGCTGGGCATGGTGGCACGCACCTGTAATCCCAGCTACTCAGGAGGCTGAGGTGGGAGAATCACTTTAACCTGGGAGGCAGAGGTTACAGTGAGCTGAGATCATACTACTGCACTCCAGCCTAGGAGACAGAGCGAGACTCCATCTTAAAAAAAAAGAAAAGAAAAGAAGTACCCAATAGAAGATAGATTTGTAATAAAATGTGTGCCAAAATAATAGTCCATTTGTTAACTATAAGCCAATTAAATGGTATGGACCACCTACCAAAAAAGAAATCTTTGGTTTGAGAATAGTACAGAAAATCTCTCTAGATACAAATAGATAGCAGGGCTAGTTGATTATTAAATCTCTTCTGGTTTCTGCCAATACAACCATTTCATCTACTTTGGCTGTGTCCTTGCTGTGTGCAAAGCACCATTACTGGGCTTCAAGAGAGCAAGAACAGGAATTAAAGCCAAGATCACATGACCTCAAAAAACTTACAAGCTGCTCAGGGACACCAAACATATAGAAGCGAAACAACTTACAACAAATACCAAAAAACCTATCAATTTTATTCACACAAACTAACAAAGATGCAGGGAATCCAATCAGAGGTATGATAGGCATTTTTAAATGCATTTACATTCAGCTTTAGGTGTATAGGTGTTTTGAGTACTTATATTTGATTGTGGATATGTCTGCTGTTCTGAGATTTTACCCCAAAGTAAACAGAAACGTTGTGCCCATTATCCCCCATTCTTCCACTGAAAAGGAGCAGGCTGCTTCTTTTATAACAGTTGATGCAAGATTTGTCTTCCCTCTCCCCTGCCCTGAACCAAAGAAGATAACGTTGAGGGGGAAACAGGTTCAGTGAACTTTTCTACCTCCTCAGTGCCACTACTATATCTGAGTACATTAGCTCTAGCTGTTTTTTTCCTAATTTCTAAAAGTTAAATACTCACTACAAAAAAAAAATTATAAACAAGAAAAGAAGAAATGCTAAAAACCTGTAACCCAGGCTCGAGGAAAAAAAACACTGAAAATTTTGGGGTAACTTATTGTAAGTGTACACGTATGTATTAAAATTAACACATACAAACACACACACACACACACACACGGTGAA
Source organism: Piliocolobus tephrosceles (assembly GCF_002776525.5). NCBI lineage: Eukaryota > Metazoa > Chordata > Mammalia > Primates > Cercopithecidae > Piliocolobus > Piliocolobus tephrosceles. Next base: position 14,891,804 of record NC_045445.1, on the reverse strand, counting down.
TATATTTACATTAACATGCTCATTTTTCCCTACCTTAGCAATTGTGAGCATCTTTTCATATCAAATATCCTTTCCTATTATTGCAGTTTAAATCCAGTTTAAATTGTATATTTTAAGCTTCCTTGAAAATAAAGCAGATGTTCCAGTTTAGAATCATTGTAAACCATATTATTTTTCAGATCTAGTTCATTTATTTGTATACATTGATTGAAACCATAATTCACATGCCGTGCTATTCAGCAATTTAAAGTGTACAATTTAATGTTTTTTAGCACATTAACAAAACTGTGGAACCATTACTACAATATTTTATTTTTTTTTATTTTTATTTTTTTATTATACTTTAAGTTCTAGGGTACATGTGCATAACGTGCAGGTTTGTTACATATGTATACATGTGCCATGTTGGTGTGCTGTACCCATCAACTCGTCAGCACCCATCAATTCATCATTTATATCAGGTATAACTCCCCAATGCAATCCCTCCCCCCTCCCCCCTCCCCATGATAGGCCCCAGTGTGTGATGTTCCCCTTCCCGAGTCCAAGGGAGCTCATTGTTCAGTTCCCACCTATGAGTGAGAACATGCGGTGTTTGGTTTTCTCTTCTTGTGATAGTTTGCTAAGAATGATGGTTTCCAGCTGCATCCATGTCCCTACAAAGGACGCAAACTCATCCTTTTTTATGGCTGCATAGTATTCCATGGTGTATATGTGCCACATTTTCTTAATCCAGTCTGTCACTGATGGACATTTGGGTTGATTCCAAGTCTTTGCTATTGTGAATAGTGCCGCAATAAACATACGTGTGCATGTGTCTTTGTAGTAGCATAATTTATAATCCTTTGGGTATATACCCAGTAGTGGGATGGCTGGGTCATATGGTACATCTAGTT
>NC_045445.1:14833474-14885911 GCF_002776525.5 Piliocolobus tephrosceles | reverse complement strand
ATTGTCCGGCACTCCCGAGTGAGATGACCCCAGTACCTCAGTTGAAAATGCAGAAATCACCGGTCTTCTGTGTCGCTCGCGCTGGGAGATGGAGACTGAAGCTGTTCCTATTCGGCCATCTTCCAAAAGGGAACCACTACAATATTTTAAATATTTTGATCACCACCAAAAGAAACTCTATACCCATTAGCAGTAACTCCTTATTTCCCCCAACCTTCCCATAAAGCCCTTAGTAACCACTACTCTGCTATTTTGTCTCTATAGATTTGCCTCTTCTGACATTTCACATGAATGGAATCATATGAGCCTTCTGTGGCTGGCTTCTGTGAGTTAGCATAACGTTGTCAAGGTTCATTCATGTCATAGCATGTATAAATCCTTCATTCTTGTTTATGGCTGCATAATATTCCATAGTATGGATATACCAAATTCTGCTTATCTGTGCATTTGTTGATAGGTACTTGAATTGTTTACACTTTTTGACTATTAGCCATAATGCTGTTATGAACATTCATGTACAAGTTTTTATGTAGACATGTTTTCATTTCTTCTGAGTATATACCTAAGAGTGTAATTCCTGGGTCACAAGGTAACTCTGTGTTTAACATTTTAATGAATCATCACATTGTTTTCCACAGTAAGTATACCATTTCACTTTGCCAAGAGCAGTGTAGAAGGGTTCCACTTTCTCCACATCCTGGCCTAATATTTTTCATCTTGTGGATTATAGTCATCCTAGTAATCCATTTTGCATATAGCATGAGTTAGGGATTCAACTTCATTCTTTTGCATGTAGTATCTGATGGTCCCAGTACTGAAGGCTATTATTTTCCCCCTTTGAATTATCTTGATACCCTTGTCAAAATCAATGACCATAAATGTGAGAGTTTATTTACAGACTCTTCATTTTGTTCCATTGATCCATGTGATAGGCTGAATATTGGCCCCTCAATTATGTCTACTTCCAAGTTCCCAGAAATTATGAATGTTACCTTATATGGCAAAAGAGACTTTGCAAATGTGGGTAAGAATCTTAAGATGGGGAGATATTCCATAACTAACCAATAGGCCCAATGAAATTATAAGAATTCCTATAACAGAGAGGCAATAAGATCATACTCAGTAGGAGATTTAATGATGGAAGTAAGAGTTTGGAGTAACGAAAGGAAGGGGCCATGAGTCGGAAATACTGGCAGCCTCCAGAAACAAAAAATGTGAGGAAATCGAATGTCTACTCTGATCTTTCAGGAGAAACTAGCCCTGGCAACACCTTGACTTTAGTCCACAGAAATTGATTTTGAACTTCTGACCTCCAGAGAAGAAGATAATACATTTGTCATTTTAAGCCACCAAATTTGTGGTGCTTTGTTACCACAGCAACAGGAAACTAATATAATCTACATGTCTAGCCTTATGCCAATACTATACTCTCTTGATTACACTAGCATTGCTGTAAGTTTTGATATCGGAAAACATTAAGTCCTCCAACTGCATTCTTCTTAAGGATTGTTTTGGCTATTCTGGCAAACCATAGTATGTTAATAGATTTCTATTCCATTTTTTGTTACCATAATTTATTTGAATGATTCTTATTGTTGGGTATTTGGGTTGTTTTGGAATATTTTGCTATTATAATGACTGCAATAAATATCCTCCAAGATTTTTTTGTACTTTTATAATTATCGCCTTGATTTTTATGTCAAAAGGATTGCATTTTTGAAGCTTTTGGTATGGCTTAATGATCTCCAGAACTTTATACTCCCACCAACAGTATATAAGAGTGCTCATTTTCCTACACTCTCATCAACCCTGTTATCAAATTATAGACTTACATTTTACATTAAATTATACATTTAGATGTGAAAGATAAAGCTACAAAGTTAGTATAAAAATTTAAGAGAATATCTTTATGACCCAGAAGCAGTGAAGTACGTCTTAAATAAGACTTTAAAGACACAGACTATAAAAGCAAAAACTAATGAATTTAACAAATTCCAATTGAGAGCTTCTATTCAACAAAGTATAAGAAAAACATAAAGTCAATTGACATGTGACAGATTAGGAAACATTATTTGTAATGTCTAAAACTGACAATGAATTAACATCTGGAATATTCAAGAAAAGCCTTCAAATTAACAGCCCTGGTAGAAAACTAGGCAAAGCCTGTGAGCTGACAATTTACAAAAAGAGAAACCCAAAATTCTGAAAAGCCTATCAAGACGTATTCTAAAATGCAATAAGGGGATATCATTTAAAACAGATTGCACTTCACTTCTGTTAAACTAGAAAAACTTATAAAGGAGGATAATGCAAATAATTGACAAGAATTACAGTACAGAAATATATATGCACTACTGGTGGGAGTGTAGACTGGTGCAGCCAATCTGGAGACAAATTGGCAGTGTCTAGACCAATCAGAGATATGAATACTCCAACATCATGGTATTATGTTCCTGTACATAAATCCCAAGTAAGTTATCACACCACTCCATAAGAGTACTGATAAGAAGGCATTAGTTGTGGAAACAAGGTGTTTTAGGCAACCTGGATGTCATTCACTGGAAAAGTAGTTAGGGAAAAAATGTGGTATCTGCACACCAGGCAGCAGTTAGGAGCACTAGACTGGATATGCGTATGGCAATAAAAACGTATCTTAAAATTATGGCGTTGATTTTAAAAGTTAAGAAAAACAATGAGATATATAATACCATCCCATTCTTATAAATTAAAATATATGTAAGCTAAACAGAGTGGAGAGTTCAGAAATAAATCCACATCTACAGAGTCAATTGATTTTTGACAAAAGTGGCAAAGTAATACTAGGATCAAAAGACAGACTTATCAATCAATAGTTCTGGGAAAATTCTAAATCCATATAAAATTAAAAACCTCAACTATTACCTCATTTCATATACAAAAATTATTCAAGATATATGATAATCTAAAACATAAATGCTAAAACTATAAAGCTTTTATAAACTTGATTAATGTTCTAAAAGTGGTATGTGTTGGCCCTCTCAGAGGCATGGACAATTCAAAAGCATTTCAGAGAGCTTCAGAAAGCTATGCTTAGCACGAATTAAACACTAATGATGGAGTAACAGTTTTCTTTTGCTGTGTTCTGTAAGTTAGAAGTATAAGCTGTCTCAGGTGAGAGCTCAGCTTAAGATCTCACAAGGCTGAAGTCAAGATGTAAGCCTACTGGGCTCCTGCCTGGAGGCCCTAGAAAATAATCCACTTTTAGGCTCATTAAGATTGTTGGCAGAATTAAATTTCCTGCTAGCTGTTAGCCAGGGGTGACTCTGAGCTCCCAGAGACCAATCTTCAGTCCTTTCACATGGCCTCCTCCATGTTCAAAGTCATAAATGCTTTACCAAATCCTTCAGATACTTTGCGTGTCTCCGACTTCTCTTTCTGCTATCAGCTGTAGAAAGCTCTCTGCATCTAAAGTACACACCTGATTGTGTCAGGCTCACATAGATATTCTCTATATCATAACATCAACTAACTTGGAACTTTAATTATCAAAATAACACCAAAAGGATCTGATAATTAAATTGGAATTATGGCCCAGAAAATTAGGCCAGGACCTGTGTGTTAACCCTAAAAAGGGTTACTGTCTGCTAAATAGGATCCAGAGTCTGCTAACATACTTTACAAAATGTCCAGAATACATGTAAAAACCACCTTTCATATCAAGACGCAGGAAAATCACAATTTTAATAAACAGAGATAGTCAAGGAGAGCCATCTTTGAAATATATCAGATGTCAAAATGATCTGCAAGGATATTAAAGCAGTCATCATAAAAATGTTTCAATAATCAATTACAAATTATCTCAAAAATTAAAAAGCTGGAAACCTCAGCAAAATGTAGAAGTTGTTTTTTAGTAGAAGAAAATGGAAATGATAAAACTGAAAAAACAATAGCCAAATTTGGAAAATCTCTGGATGGGCTCAATATTATAGTGTAGCCAAGCAAGGATACAATCAACGAACTTAGAGAGTTCAGTACAGATTTACTTAAGTGTTGGGGGAAAGGCTTATGGGTGCCTGTCTAAACTGGCCATAAAAATATGGGACAATAAGTTGTGGAAAGCCACAAGAGTCCTCTGAGGAGGAAAGCCTCCTAACTGCCATCATGTTCCCATGCTCAGAGTGAGATCTGTTCTCTTATCTATAAACGCTGTGTTCAAGGAGAAAGACACTCCCTTAAAGCATTGGAATGTGGACAAATATGCAGGCTCCTAGTTAAGCCCGCTCCCACCAGTGACTCTCTGATAAGTTAAGGATATACTGTTTGAACACGAAGAAGATTCACTTAAACCGCCACTGCTATAAATTATGCATATGACACACTGTCTCCCTTTCACTGTTTCACCCTGAATGTCTGCTTCTTAAATCTAAGTAATTGTACTCAAAAAATAATGTGGAGACCAGAGCTCTGAGCATTTTGCAGCCTCTATTTTACAATTGGCCCCCTGGCCCCCACTCTTTACATACTCTTAACCTGTCTCTTCTCATTCCTTTGTCGCCACCGGACTTTGGGTACCCTACGGGTGGTGTTGAGGCTGGTCCCCAACACTTAAGAACAGAGAAAAAGATAATAAAGACTAATAAAAGTGAAAGAGACTAAAGAACCTGTAAGACAATAAAATAGATATAACATTTACATCATCAGTGTCCCAAAGGTAGAAGAAAAAGAAACGAGGGCCAAAGATATTAGGCTGAAATTTTTCAGTTTTGGCAAAAGACACAAACTTAAAGATTCAAAAAGTTTAATAAACCTCAAGTAATATAAACACAAATAAATGCATACCAAAACACATAATAAGTATGCTTCTGAAAAAGAAAGAAAGAAAGAAAGAAAAATCTTAAAAGCACTCAGTGGAAAATGACACATAACCTATTTGAATTTGAATAAGTATCAATATCTGACCTGAAATCATGGAGGTCTGAGGGAAGTGGCACATTTTTCAAGTACTGAAGAAGAAACAAGGAACTATCAACCACAAATGATATGTTCGGTGAAACCAATCTTTAGGAGTGAAAGGGAAATAAAACATTTTCAGACAAAGAATAATGAAAATAATTTGTCGCCAACAGACTTATCTTTAATGAATGGCCTTAAAAACTATTCAAAAAGAAGCAAATAATAAAAGAAAAAATCTTGGAGCATTGGATAGGAAGATGGAATGAGCAGACGTATAAATATAAATGGTCTAAATGCACCAATCAAAAGACAGAAATTGACAGAGATATTAAAAACATATGACTCAGCCAGATGGGTGGCACATGTCTATAGTTCCAGCTACTCAGGAGGCTGAGGCAGAGTGATCACTTGAGCCCAGGAGTTTGAGACCAGCCTGGGCAACAAAGCAAGTCTCTACCTCCAAAACAAACAAACAAACAAACAAACAAACAAACAAATAAATAAATAATTTTAAATGAAATTTAAAAGGATGAAAGCAAAAGGATAGAAATAGAAAAATATATATCATGTAATCATTAGTAATAAAACAAAACACAGAAGTAGCTATATTAATATAAAATAAGTCAACAGAAGAGCAAAGAAAATTACTAAAAACAAAGAAGGACATAACAAACATAAAAGGATCCATCTACCAGGGAATTATAATGACCCTAAATGGGTACACACTAAATAACAGCATTTCAAAATACATGAAGCTAAATGTGATAGAACTGAAAGAATAAATAGGCAAATCCAAAATTATAGGTGGGAACTTCAACACTGTCCTCTCAGTAACTGACAGAAATACTAGTCATAATATTAGCAATACAGAAGATATGAATAACACAATCAACCAACAGGATAGAATCGGTATATATACAATGCTCCCCCACCACCCCCAATAGCAGAATACACTTTTTTTTTCAAGAGCCACATAAGATTCACAAATACAGACCATATCCTGGGCCATAAAAGAAACTCAACATATGGAAAAGAACTGAAATTATATAGTGTGTTCTCTGACAATAATTGAATCAAACTAGAAATCAATATCAGAAAGATAAAATGAAAATATCTAAACACATGAAACTTAACTAACTTTTAAATAAGCCATGGGTTTAAAAGGAAGCCTCAAAGGAAATTAAAGAAAACATTGAGCTGAATAAAAATGAGAATAGGACATGTCAATTGTGTGAAATGAAGCTAAAGCAATACTGAGAAAGAAATTTAGAGCAGTTAATGCTCACATTAGAATGAGAAAAGGGTTGAAAAACTATAGAGTACTATGTTCACTAATTGGGTGATGAGCTCAGTAGAAGCCCAAACCAGCATTACATAATATACCAATGTAACAAACCTGCACATGTACTCCCGAACCTAAAATTTTTTTAATGTTCGTTATATTTTTAAATACCTCATTAATTGCTTGTGAAGGACATTGGCAAAACATACTATGAAAATGGATAGTTACAGGATAATCAGGAAATCAGAACCAAATGAACATTGATTGGATATTTGATGGTATTTTGGAATCATTGTCAATTTTTTTACAATTTCAACTTTTATTTCAGATTCAGAGGGTACATATGCAGGTTTGTTACATGGGTATATTATGTGATACTGAGGTTTGGAATGCAAATGATCCCACCACCCAGGTAGTGAGCATAGTACCCAATAGGTGGCTTTTCAACCTTTACCCCCTTACTCACCCTCTAGTAGTTCTCATTACCTATTATTGCCATCTTTGTCCATGAGTACCCAATGTTTAGCTCCCACTTATAAGTGAGAACATGTGGTACTTGGTTATCTTTTTCTGCGTTAGTTCACTTAGAATAATGGCCTTCAGCTATATCCACATTGTTGCAAAGAACATGATTTCATTCTTTTTATGGCTGTGTAGTATTCCACGGTGTATATGTACTACATTTTCTTTATTCGATCCACTGTTGATAGACACTTAGGTTGATTTCATATCTTTGCTACTGTAAATAATGCTGCAATGAACATGCAGGTGCATATGTCTTTTTGGTAGAAAGATTTATTTCTTTTGGATATATATCCAGCATCAGGATTGCTGGGTCAAATGGTAGTTCTGAGTTCCTTGAGAAATCTCCACACTGCTTTCCACAGTGGCTGAACCAACTTACATTCCCATCAACAGTATATAAGTGTCTCCTTTTCCCTGTAGCCTCGCCAGTATGTGTTGGGTTTTGACTTTTTAATAATGGTCACTCTGACTGGTGTGAGATGGTATCTCATTGTGGGTTTGATTTGCATTTCTTTGATGATTAATGATGTTGAGCATTTTTTCATATGTTTGTCAGCTGCTAATATGTCTTCTTTTGAGAAGTGTCTGTCCATGCCTTTTGCTCACTTTTTAATAGGGTTATTTGGTTTTTGCTTGTTGAGTTGTTTAAGTTTCTTATAGATTCTGGATAAACTTTACTTGGATGCATAGTCTGTGAATATTTTCTCCCATTCTGTAGATTGTCCGTTTACTCTGTTGATAGTTTCCTTTTGCTGTGAAGAAGTGGATTGCTCCTGCAGGACCTTGGGAGACAGCATTAAATAGCCCAAACTAAGGACCCTCATAGAGACCATTTCACTGTCTTGCCTCCTCCACCAGAGCAGGTGCTGGTATCCACGGCTGAGAGACCTGAAGACAATTCACATCACAGGACTCTGTGCAGACAATCCCCAGACCCAGCCCAAAGCCTGGTAGCCCTGCTGGGTAGCTAGATCCAGAAGAGAAATAACAATCACTACAGTTCAGCTATCAGGAAGCCACATCCCAAGCAAAAGTGGGAGAGTACTACACCAAGGGAACACCCCATGGGACAAAAGAATCTGAACTGCAGCCTTGAGCCCCAGATCTTCCCTCTGACATAGCCTACCCAAATGAGAAGAAACCAGAAAAACACTTCTGGTAATATGACAAAATGAGGTTCTTTAACACTCCCAAATAATCATACTAGCTCACCAACAATGGATCCAAACCAAGAAGAAATTCCTGATTAACCTGAAAAAGGATTCAGAATGTTGATTATTAAGCTAATAAAGAAGGCACCAGAGAAATGAGAAAAAGGCACCACCAATTTAAGGAAATTAAAAAGTGATACGAGGTATAAGAGGAGAAATCTTCAGTGAAATAGATAGCATAAATAAAAAACCATCACAATTTCAGGAAATAAAGATCACATTTAGAGAAATGCAAAATGTAGTATAAAGTCTCAGCAATAGAATTGAACAAGCAGAAGAAAGAACTTCAGAGCTCAAAGACAAGGTTTTCAAGTTAACTTAATCCAACAAAGACAAAGAAAAAAGACCAAAAAAAAAAGAACAAAGCCTCCAAGAAGTTTGGGATTATGTTAAACAACCAAACCTAAGAATAATTGGTATTCCTGAAGAAAACAAGAGAAGTCTGAAGTTTGGAAAACATATTTGGGAGAATAATCAAAGAAAAACTTCCCTGGCCTTGCTAGAGACCTAGACATCCAAATACAAGAAACTCAAAGAACACCTGGGAAATTCATTGCCAAAAGGTCATTGCCTAGGCACACTGTCATCAGGTTATCTAACATCAAGATGAAGGAAAGAATCTTAAGTCCTGTGAGGCAAAAGCACCAGGTAACCTATAAAGGAAAACCTATCAGGTTGACAGCAGATTTCTCAGCAGAAACCCTGCAAGCTAGAAGGGATTATGGCCCTATCTTCAGCCTCCTTAAACAAAACAATTATCAGTGAGGAGTTTTGTATCCAGCGAAGCTAAGCTTCATTAATGAAGGAAAGATTTAGTCTATTTCAGACAAACAAATGCTGACAGAATTTGCCACTACAAAGTCAGCACTGCAAGACCTGCTAAAAGGAGCTCTCAATCTTGAAACAAATTCTGGAAACAAACAAACAAACAACAACAACAATAAACAGAACCTCTTTAAAGCATAAATCTCATAGCACCTAAAAAGCAAAAATACAGAAAAAAAACAAGGTATACAGGCAACAAATAACATAATGAATAGAATAGTACCTCATATCTCAATACAAACATTGAATGTAAATGGCCTAAAAGCTCCACTTAAAAGATACAGAATTGCAGAATGGATGAGAATTCACACACCACGCATCTCCTGCCTTCAAGAGACTCACCTAACACATAAGGACTCACATAAACTTAAGGTAAAGGGGTGACAAAAGACATTCCAGGCAAATGGACACCAAAAACAAGCAGGAGTAGCTATTCTTATATTAGACAAAACAAACTTTAAAGGAACAGCAATAAAAAAAGAAAAAGAGAGGCATTATATAATGATAAAAGGCTTCGTCCAACATGAAAATATCACAATTCTAGGCCGGGCGCGGTGGCTCACGCCTGTAATCCCAACACTTTGGGAAGCTGAGGTGGGCAGATCACGAGGTCAGGAGATTGAGACCATCCTGGCTAACATGGTGAAACCCCGTCTCTACTAAAAATACAAAAAAAAATTAGCTGGGCATGGTGGTGGGTGCCTATAGTCCCAGCTACTTGGGAGGCTGAGGCAGGAGAATGGCGTGAACCCAGGAGGCAGAGTTTGCAGTGAACCGAGATCGTGCCACTGCACTCGAGCCTGGGTAACAGTGCAAGACTCCATCTAAAAAAAAAACACACATTGAAGTTATCAATTTTCCCAAATTGACATACAGGTTTTACATAATTCCTATAAAAATCCCAGTAAGTATCTCTTTAGATACATTTAAGATCATTCTAAAATGTATACAAGCCCTTAGAACAGTTAAAAACATCTTACCAAAAGAAGAATAAAGTTGGAGGAATCACTCCACCTATTATAAAGTCTTACTATATAGCTAGAATAATTATGACAATGTGGTATTGGCAGAGGGATAAATACATCAATGGCACAAAGAATAGATAGAGAAACTGGAAGTAGACCCAAAACAATATGGCTAACTGACATGAAAAAATTTCGCGAGCCATTCAATCAAGGAAGGATGGGGTGGTTTTTTCGTTTTTTGTTTTAACAAATTGTGCTGGGTAAATTGGACATCTCTATGGAAAAAAAAAATGAATGAAGGTGGACCTAAATGTCATACTTTACACAAATATTAACTCAAAATGGAGCATGGGCATAAATCTAAAACTTCAAAATGTAAAACGTTTAGAAAAAAATCATCAGGATCTAGTGTTAGTGGAAGAGTTCTAAAAGTGATCCATAAAATAAAAAAATAAATAAACTGGACTACATCAAAACTAAAAAATTCTGCTCTGTGAAAGACTTAATTAAGGGAACAAAAGACAAGCTACAGGCTGGAGACAATATATGTAATCCACATATCTATGAAAGGACTCATATCTAGAATATATAAACAACCTTAAGAATCTGACAGTAAAAAAAAAAAAAAAATCAAATAAACTAACTGGACCACTCATAGGTTGCTGATGGAAATGTAAAGTGGTACAGCCATTCTGGCAAACATCAGTGCTCTCTTACAAAGATAAGACGTGTCCCACTGATGAATTGTGCTGCCCCAGTAAATGTAGCCACTATGCCTATCTCCATTCTGAAGATGTGTCACTTCCTGTTTCAGCCTCAAATCAGCCACAGTGGCAGAAGCCCACAAAGTCAGAGGCAAAATTTGATAATGACCACTGCCCAGTCTCTTCACTTGTCCCAAGAGGCCACTGGAAATAGTCCAAAGACCCATTGAGGGAGATGGACATTATTTCCCAGAAGTAAATACAGCTCAGCTTGTACTTTGGTACAACTAATCGACCTTACCACTTGCACAATCAGCTAGCAAAGGTTATGCAGCGTGTGAACATGATCATGGCAGAATCACCAGGCCTCATCACCATCTGCCTTTTAGGATATCTACTCAGTGCTGAATGTACAGGTTTGTTTCCTTTTTTAAAATACATTGAGTATGCTTGCCTTTTAGATATAGAAATATCTGATGCTGTCTTCTTCACTAAATTTTGATTACATGATTTGACAGCAATATTGAAGAGTCTAGCAGCCAGCATGCAGGTTGGTAAGTACTGGTTCTTTGTTAGCTAGGTTTTCTTCTTCATTTTTAAAACTAAACAGATCGACAATGCTTATGATGCATTTATGTTTAACAAACACTGTTCAGTTTATGATTTGGTCATGTAATTCCTGTTAGAAAACATTCATCTCCTTGGTTTAAAAAAATCTAAAGTGGGAAAACAAAGAAATAGCAGAATACAGTGAAAAAATTAACCACACTATTTTTTGTTTGGACTTACCACTTTGAAATCAAAATAGGAAACAAAAGCACAATGGTCTTATTTACACAAAAAGTCTGATTTTAAGATACATGACATTTCAAGGTTTTAGAAGTATGTAATGAGGTATGTCTCTAATTTTTTAAATTATATATCTTCAATTTAAAGTTTTAGTAAAAGCATAAAGATTAACCTTTCATTAGCAAGCTGTTAGTTTTCACCAAAACTTTTCATGGATTAGGAAAAAATCATTTTGTCTCTATGTAAAACATCTTGGAGTTGATATTTGGGGAAAGACAATACTCAGTTGAGTTCCCTAGAGGAGAAAAGCAAGTCTAAGAATTGACATGAAGAGTAGGAAGTTAGCTAATGCAACATACATCACTTTGTTTTTTCACAACTACAGTGACTTATATATTCCCCAGAGGAAGGCATATGGGGAAGAAATTATCCCATTTGGACAAACAGCATGTTCTCACAGGAAGCATTTATCACACTTACTTGTCAACCTTCTAGAATCAAATCTAGTAGCTGACAGTACCAAGATCAGGGGTGCCAACCCTAAGCACCCCCAGAAAGCTGACTGGTCCTGTGGTTCCCACTCCAGACATGATGTCAGCTGTGAAATCAGACTGAAATGCTGAAATGATGATTAAAAAAATACAGAGGTTAAACCAGCAAAGTGAGTAAAGTCAAGGGATAAAGAAAATTTGTTGGAAAACTCACAAAGCAGGACATAAAGCAAGGTCATTAGACATATCTCATTAGTGTGACATCTGGGAGGACAAAGGATCCAAACCCTTTCTTCTATAGAAGTGGTGAGATGATCAAGGTAGAGGGCTTCCGCCCCCTTGAAGACTTCAGATGCTGGGGAAAGGATACATAAGAATAAAGATGAACCAGGCTTTTGGAGCAAGGGAAATAATGACTAGAGATAAACCTGAAGGGAAGTTAAATATATGATCCCCAGACAATACTAAGGAGAAAGGGAATGTGATTCTGCAGCCATTGTAGCCAGAGATAAGAAGCCCTTGAGGAGGGGGCCAGGCGAATTTTTCTAAGGATGGACAGTATTAATGCAGTACTCTCTTCCGCTATTAAAACTCTCATTGGCTTCTAAAAGGAGTTTCTGTGAGTGATTTGCTGAGATGCTGCATTTTCATGGCTGCTGCCTTTAGGTATTATTGCAACAGTTTGGAATTTTGAAATTAAAACAGTTCTGTAAAACCAGTTTAGTTTTGTAAAGTGTATGCATCAAAGATGTCCTTCGTTCATTCAGATATTACTGAGTTACAACTACGGTGCCAGGTACTGTGTCAGGGTATTAGGGGTATGGGGACAAACAAGACTCCCTCTTTGATCTAAAGCACCATGAGGCCAGGTGAGAAGTTTCAATATAATATGATAAAATGTGCACCAGTTACCAAGGGATCATAGAGAAAAGAACATATTAAATGGGGACACACTTGATAGAGAGAAAATATTTTCATCTGGGTCTAAAGAGATGAGGTGTTCTGTCTCTTTAAATGTCTGATATAAGGGCATTTTATGCAAAGAGGAGCACTCACGTGCAAAGACTCAGATCTGCAAGAATGTGAGGTATTTCAGGAGTTTTGTATGGTTCCATATGGAGTATGACAAGTGAGGCAGGTAAACTAGGCAGAGCTGGTCATCAGATAATGAAGGCGTTAACCTAAGGAGACTGGGCAATAAAATGCAATAGGGAGGTACCAAAGTATAAACATAAGGAGTACAACTGATGGCTGATTTAGGATGCCCAGTCTGGCAACACTCTAATGAAATGATAGCTGGGGAGGGAGGCCGTACCCAGACTAGGAGAGAGCAGTCTTGAGACTATTGCAATTATCTACGGGAGACATAAAGGCTGGAACCTGAACAGTACCTGTACAAAAAAAGAGGGGAGTTTAAATGATACTAAGGAAGTAGAAGTGGTATGACTTAACCATCTGGGTATGGGAGGGGAAACGGCTAGAGTCTTAGGCATTTTGTGTTTGATGTGATTATGGGCCACAGCATAATGTCTAGGAGAACTGGCTCTTTAGTCTGACTGCCAGAGTGTGAATCCTGGGTCTGATGTTTTAGTATGTTACCTTGGGCAAAGCCCTTAGCCTCTATGAATCTCAGTTTTCTTCATTTATAAAAATAAGATGATAGTGCCTATCTCGTGGGACTTTTGTGAGGTTGAAGTGAGATAATGGATGCAAAGTTACTGAGCACAGTGTCCAACACAGCAGAAGCATTACATATACATCAGCTATTACTGGCTACATTATGATAATCAGTTAGGGAGTTGGAAAGATAATCTGAAATTCAGGAGACATATCTGACTATAGATGAGTATTTGGAACTCAGTGTTCTGTAAACAGTAGTTACAGCCATGTGTGTGGGCATCTAGAGAGTGAGCATGGATACTGTGATGCCTAGTACAGTGCCTGGCAGTAGTGGTTATATGCTCAGTAAATTTTGTTAACAGGGTCAGGGCCGGACTAGGGTGTGGTAAGCAAGGCCTGTAGGGCATAAATATACTTGTACACCCCGAGAAGTGAGGACCTCTTAAATATTGTGCCCTACATGCCTTGTTTAGTTGACTCTTGTCCCAGCGCTGGCAAGTATGTATAAAGTGAAAAAGGAAAAAGCTGAGGCTGGAGCCTGGGAGAACCTTGGACTTCTAAGGGACATGGAGAGGAACAGGAGTTAATCAATTCAAGTGCTGAATGGATAACAGGAGTTACAGCAAAGAGGGGAACCGGAATAGACTGATTATTATAAAAAGAGTTTCCTAAAAAGGGAGAGATCAACAATTAGAAATTATTTAGAGCAGCCAGTAAATACATCAACTCAAAATTATTCTTTAGGTCATTTCGGATCGTGACAATAGTCATTTCATTATATAAATGTGATTAAGGAAGGAAAAGAGCTACACAAAAGTTATTAAAGAGCTAAAGAGAATTAAGACATTTAAAACGGAAGAAAGTAGGGCCAACATGAAAGGAGTAGGGAGAAAAAGAGATAACCAGCATACTGTCTCACTGATCCTGTCAACACCTGTGAGGTAGATATTCTTATTATACTACTGTTAAACCTATTTTACATTTGACAAAGTTAAGGTTCAGAGCTTACGTGACTTGTCCAAGGTCACAGGTCTAGAGGAGGCAGATACTTGATTCAAACCTATTTCTGCCTGATCTGATTCTAAAGTCTGTTTTTTCACCGAACCTCACTGTACAGTCAGTTCTCCCTGTGAGTTCCATAGCCACAGACTCAACTAACTGCAGATCAAAAATATTCAAGAAAAAAATGGATGGTTGCATCTCTACTGAACGTGTACAGACTTTTTTATCTTTCATTATTCCCTAAACAATACAGCATAACAACTATTTACATAGCATTTACATTGTATTAGCTATTACGAGAAACCTAGAGATGATTTAAAGTATAAAGGAGGATGTGTTTAGATTATATGCAAATAGTAAGCCATTTTTATATCAGAGACATGAGCACCCACAGATCTTGATATTTGCAGGGGGTCTTGCCACCAATTTTCCATGGATACTGAGGAACAACTGTAAATGGATGCAGGTATGGATGCTATTTAGGAGTGTCCGGGGCCAAACAAATGAGTTGCTGAGCAGAGAGGTGGGTGGAGGCTGTGAGGCATCAATATCTGGTGGCATCCATCTGCAGTTTGGTGATTCTTTCCTTCATAGTCCTCGGCTGTCTGGGAAGAGAAGGATGAAGGCAGATGGCTGCTCAGATTTAGGGTCTAGGATTGCAGGATAGGCACAGCATTGCAAAGAAGTGAAGGAAACTGAGAAATTTGGCAAATGAAGAGTTGAAGAGAGGCCTGGCATGGTGGCTCACACCTGTAATCCCAGCACTTTGAGAGGCCCAGGCGGGCAGATCACTTGAGGTCAGGAGTTTGACACCAGCCTGGCCAACATAGTGAAATGGTGAAACCCTGTCTCTACTGAAAATACAAAAATTAGCTGGGCATGGTGGTGGGCACCTGTAATCCCAGCTACTCAGGAGGATGAGGCAGGAGAATAGCTTGAATCTGGGAGATAGAGGTTGCAGTGAGCTGAGATCGCACCACTGCGCTCCAGCCTGGGTGACAGAGCAAGACTCTGTCTCAAAAAAAAAAAAAAAAAAAAAAAAAAAAAATTTGAAGAGAAAAAGTCTAGGCTAAATTCAAAGACAAAAAGTGAGCCCAAAAGGAACTTGAAGAGCAGGGAAAAGCAGGGATGTCAAGGGACTAGAACACTCCATAGAGTGAACAGCTGCAATGAAAATAAGGGAAGAAAGTTTAGTTCATCTCCGTTGCTTTCCTTTCCTTTTTACTTTCCTTTCTCTTCCTTTTTGGAGTTAATCAGGAAGTAGTCCCAAATACCCTGGAAAGTTCATCTTATATGCCCTTGGTCCTCTTGAGATGGTATCAGATATATTGCTAGACCCTTGAAGAAAGGAACAACTCCAGCAACTTCTTGAGTCCCTGTTATTAATTTTATACATACACATATATGTATATACATGAAAACACACAAACACATGTGTGTGTGTATACAGTCATGCATTCCTTAACAATGAGGATATATTCTGAGAAACGTGTCATTAAGCAATTTCATCATTGTGCGAACATAATAGAGTGTACTTGCCTAAACCTAAATGGTATACATACCCAGGTTATATTTATGTGGCCTATTGCTCCTAGGCTCCTAGGATGCAAACCTGTACAGCATGTGACTGTACTGAACACTGTAGGCAACAGCAACAGTGGTATCTGTAGATCTAAACATAGAAAAGGCACAGTGAAAATACAGTATAATAACCTTATGGGACCACTGTCATATAATGTCGTCATTGACCAAATGTCATTATGCAACAAATGATTATCATATATATATGATATATATGTGTGTATATATACATGTATACATGTATATATATTTATGTCATTATGCAACAAATGATTATCATATATGATATATATGTGTGTATATGTATACATGTATATATACACATATACATGTATATATACACATGTACACACGTGTGTGTATATATATACACACACACACATACATATACAGAGAGAGAGAGAGACAGAGGAGAGAGGAAGGAGGGAGGGAAGGAGAAAGATAATTCAGATAGAGACATCAATCCTAAAGGGTTCAGGAGTGTCTCTACAGACTAGGTAGATGTAGCTTAAAAAAACCACACCCTGAATTCTAGAGAGATGTTCAAATCACTGCAATTCCTATTATAACCTTATGGGACCACTGTCATATAATGTCATCATTGACCAAATGTCATTATGCAACAAATTATCATATATATATATGATATGATATATATGATATATATATATGTGTGTGTATATATACACACACACACATATACAGAGAGAGAAAGAAAGAGAGACAGAGGAGAGAGGAAGGAGGGAGGGAAGAAGACAGATAATTCAGATAGAGACATCTGTCCTCCAGAGTTCAGGAGTGTCTCTACAGACTAGGTAGATGTAGCTTAAAAAAACCACATCCTGAATTCTGGAGAGATGTTCAGATCACTGCAATTCCTATAACACTTGCCAACCAACAGTGCTGTTGATCTGAAATTGCTTTTTCAAATTAATGCAGTGGTTTTTCTTTAACATCTAGTGACAGACATTGGGGTCACATTTGCAGCTGGACCACAATTAGGCTTCTGTTCTTCAGCAGACATTTGTTCAAAGTCATTTGGGCAACCATATTCTGAAAACAGCCCAGCCAGGGTGATGGATCACCTTGCAAGGATCCGCAATGGGCTATTTTCAAGTGATGACAAAGTGTGAAGTTAACTGCTCATTTGAGAACTTTCTTTTTCATCCAAAGTAAATTCAAATACGATTAGAAATCTGACCTTTTATTACTGGAACTCTCCTGACTAAAAGTAAAATTGAATTTTAATTCCTAAATCTCCATGTGTATACAGTACTGTGGGAACATCACAGATTTTGGCTCCATGCCCTAAAGAGAAATTGGTTTGGGGATTATTTGTATTAAAAACAAAGTCTTTCTTAAGAGATGTAAAATTTTCATGATGTTTTCTTTTTTGCTAACACTAAAGAATTATTCTTTTACATTTCAGTTTTTCTTGATCATGAAAATGCCAACAAAATTCTGAATCGGCCAAAGAGGTATAATTCAGGTAAATTGGAAGAGTTTGTTCAAGGGAACCTTGAGAGAGAATGTATGGAAGAAAAGTGTAATTTTGAAGAAGCACGAGAAGTTTTTGAAAACACTGAAAAAACAGTGAGTATTTCTACATAATACCCTTCAGATGCAGAGCATAGAATAGAAAATCTTTAAAAAGACACTTCTCTTTAACATTTTAAAGCATCCATATATATTTACGTATTATAAATGTTATAAAAGATAGGGAATCAATATCAAAACACTTTAAATATTACCATTAATTTGTCTTCTTTTATTCTTTATAGACTGAATTTTGGAAGCAGTATGTTGGTAAGCAATTCATTTTATCCTCTAGCTAGTATATGAAACATTTGAGAATTATGTGGGTTTTTTCTCTGCATAAATAGACAATATATTAAACTTTGTCAAAAGGACCCAGAAAGATCAGTCCAACCCTCTAACCCAAATTGAATGGTGATATACTACAGGGTTATGCCAGTGTGGGAACTATTGCTGGTAAATAAGTTTAATCTTCCCTAGGTCTTCACAAAGAACATTGTTCCACCCCAGGAAGGTGGAAGGAAGAGACTGAAATGATTGTGTCTTAGGACCTGATGAAAGTTTGCATTCCTCAGTAAAATCAGAGAATGCTGATTGACTTAAATGTTTATAGCTTCAAAGTCCTCCTCATTATCATGGCCTCCAAACCCCTCCATGATTGTCCTTCCCCACCCTCCCCATTACCCTTTTTGCCTCCTCTGCTACTTCTCTCCTCGCACACTGGGCTCCAGCCACCCTGACCTTCCTGCCACTTCTTGCACACTCTAGGAATGCTCCCACTTTAGAGGCTTTATCTGGCTGTTTCTCTTATCTGGCTGTTCCCAACTTCCTGTGGGCTGGCTCCCTCACCTCCTTCAGGTCTTTGCCCAAATGTTACCATCTTAATGAGGCCTACCTTCACCATCTATTAATACTTCAACCTGCCCCAGTAGCCTTACCACTCTAGACACCTGTATGGTACCCCACTCTATTTTTTAACAGAGCTTTTCACCATCTAAGGTATCATATAATTTCTTACTCATACTATTTATCATTTATTTTTTCCTACTCCACTAAAATGCAAGTTTCATGTTGGCAGGAATATTCAATTGTTTTGTTTATTGATATATTCCTAGCACCTAGAACAGTATCTGGAAAAGAAGTATTCAGTAAATATTTATCAAATGAATTGACCAAAAGAAGGAAAACTCAAAACTTTAATGACAACTAATTTTAAAACTACAATAACTTAAAATTCAGCAGTAGGATTTTGAGGAAGGGTAAGTTTCAAAGATTGACTTCCCTAGGACTATCTGCATAAATAAAAAGAAATTAATCCAGATATCAAATTCACCAACTTCCATCAATTGGAAATTCAATTCTATTTCCTACAGTTTATGTTCCGGAGACATTACTGGACACTCTTTTACTCTGGTAACTCATAATTCCTCCACTTTTGTTTTTAAATCATGAGAGAAAAAATAGTTGACTCTGTTACATTGTTTTATCTAACTATTCTTGATCTTAGAAATGAATACTACCATGCCAACTTCTACTGAGGTGCCCCCTAAAGTTAGTCCAAATAGGTCTTTGTAATCTCCATTCCTGCAGAATTTAGAACTTTGAATCACATGATTTATTTCTAAAAGTAAATCCATGACTATTTTCCCCACCAAAAAATTCCTGACTATTAAACTCCTACAATCCCTTCATTGCTCACTCCTCACCCCCAGGATCGTATTTTAAAGTTGGGCCCTTGCCTTTTGGGTCACATAGGTACGCTGTTTGCTATACCACAAGTATAGCTATCTGGAAAACATGGAGGGCATTATTCTTTCACTACTGCTTCGTCAACCAAAAAATAGAACAACAAAAACAAGAACAAAAAAGAAACAAACTCCCTGCCTCTTTTCGCTTGCAGTTGAGATTCCTAACCACTACAAAATTAGCCTATGTTTCTTCTCGCACATAGTAGAAACCCAGGCTCCTCACTGCTGTGCTATTCTGTACCATCAACTCACCACATAAAGAGCCTGGTTGAAGAAGAATGATTGTAGAACCACATTACTAGCATCTGTCAAGGACTTTCCAGTTTACAAAAGGTCTATCACATTTAACCCTCACACCATCCTTGTGACCAAAGCATTATTAACTCCATTTTACAGGAGAGTAAATTGAAGCTTAGGGAAGTTAAAAGAACTGCCAAAGGTCACCTAGTTGGAGAGTCATGAAGCCCAGAAGAGAAGCCAAATTCTCTACTGCTCAACCCCTTGTTTTCACTATTACACCTCATGGACTTCAAATCTAAATGCAGTTACTCATTAAACAGGAACCTGGTAGTCTTAAACAGGAATCTCTCACTTGGTAAGGTCTTGCCTCTTGTTGTATTTGACCCCAACTGTCTATGGCTTTGCCTGAACCCAAAGTACACACAGACAAGAACCCAAAGGAGAACCAAATGTGGGATAAAATGACACTCATTTTAACGACATGTCTCGGCAAATGAGTTCCTGTGTAGCTGGCTGAAAGCCCAGACCCTTTCAGTAAAACATCCTGAATAATTCACATTTGTTGGTCTATAATATAAAGGGCAAATGTAGCTCATTTTTAGGCCAGTTCTAAACATCAATAATAATAAACCAGATAACAGATTTTGTTTTCATAGAATTGGAACAAATTGGAGTATCTGTGCAAAAGTATATCAGATCTAGGGGCAAAGGGGACAAGGTCTAATTTTTACAGCAAGCAAATTTTCCAGGGAGGGACTATTTATGATAAAGGGATATTAGTCTCTTAGTCAACAGAACCTGGATACACACTTCTGACAGAGAAGAGGGAGAACAGGCAGGAATCTACACACCACATATCAAGGAGATTTGCTCTAAAATATGACTGATAATTAGAAATTTCTCAGTTTCCCCCTTTTCCCTCATTCTTTGATTCTTATTGTTATCTTTATCTCTTACTCCTTTGTTTCTCATATATTGAGTCTTACAGATCAAGCTCCCATTTTTTTCTTCAGGGATATTTTTCTAGTTCAAAGTGCCTACCACCCCCCTTCTGGTTCTATTCATCATTCTCTCCTGAAGCTCCTTTAGAAGTGTGGGTTAAGGCAGGGCACTAAGAAACCAGACTTAAAGGTTCCCTTCTCATTCTGACTTTTCTCCTTTCGCCTATTCCTTCCTCCTGTTTTCTTACCATCAGTATCTTCAAAGACTTTCAAGTACACAGTAAATGTAGAAACTTTAAGAAAGGCAGAATGAAAACATAACCAATGCATACATAAGTAAAGCACACTGTGGAATCTTTTTAAATTCTGTATGATATATCGAATGCTGTCTCTCACATTACCTAGACCATTTGAAACCTAATTTATAGAACATAGACTATCTTTAAGCAGTAACAGATGCTTCTGACATCTTTTCTATTGTCTTGAACCATTACTGCATATGATACATCAAAGTTAAGTGACAATGCAAGAAAGTAGATTCATTTGCTCCATGCCTAGGCTGTCAGTTCCTAAAGTGGAAACACCATATATTATCTAGTTCAGTTTGCTCTACAAGACCTGCAATAGAGCCTTGTGTGACATAGAGATAATATTTGTTGAAGCAATTAAATTTGACTTGGAATTAACTCTGCCATCATTCTATAAGGAAAGATTGAAAATCCTCACCCTGTTCTGATATAGTACATTTCTATACAAAAACGTCCTTCTCCATCTTCCCTTGCATTGCATAAACTATGTACATGCCTTCCTCAGGGCACTTTCCTAGGACAGTGTCAGCCTAAGGATCTTTGTTTGGGTGGCTTTTAGAAACTCAGGAAGACAGGAGCATCATATGCCTATAGGCAGCTGGCTTCCAGGTCAGTAGTTTTGCTCTGACCCTAAAATCAGACTCCCATCCCAATGGGTATCTACAGGGGAGGACTGGGCATTCTAAGCAGTTTATGTGCCAATTCAATTTCTTAACCTATCTCAAAGATGGAGATCAGTGTGAGTCCAATCCATGTTTAAATGGTGGCAGTTGCAAGGATGGCATTAATTCCTATGAATGTTGGTGTCCATTTGGATTTGAAGGAAAGAACTGTGAATTAGGTAAGTAACTATTTTTTGACTACTCATGGTTCAAAGTTTCCCTCTGAAACAAGTTGAAACTGGAAAATGCAATATTTGTGTATCATAATGTTTCTTAAAAATGTACTTTCAACGCTCATAAACATTTCATTTGTAGTTATGGTTTTCAGGATATGAGTTGGAGAAGCTATATTAAAATCAATAACAATATTTGGTAACTAATATTAAGTGATAATGATGTTCCACTCACTTATTAATCCTTAATACAATTATATGTGGTTAGTGTTATCATTATCCCCATTCTATGCAGATGAGAGAACTGCAACTCCAACAGCCAAAAGTTACAGAGGCATAAATGGTTTAGACAGGACTTAAACTTCAGTGTGACCAAAACCCATGCTTCTAACTACTATATTTAAAACTCAGAGAAAACCGAACCCAGAAAATTGAAATCATGACTAAATTGCTATCAACGTAGGTAGTGAAAGTCAATTAAGTGCAGAACTGGAGTATGACTGGCCAATTATCCCATATAATAGGAATTCTCCACATGTACAAACCACTTCATATGCTAAATTTGTTGACAAAATTCAAAGCTCATTCCTGAATTTGACAATATTGATTACATCAAAAGTGTTACATAGCAACCTTAGAATCCTTGTGTACCTCTTCTTCTCAAAGCCTAGACTGTTTCATTTTCTGAGGTTTCAGTAATTGGAGCAGTAAACTCCAGTGTCCTTTACCCACTTGTTTATTACCTCCAGATGCAATATTACGGGTACTGTGATTGTGAAATGCACACAGTGCTAATGAGGAATTCACTTTCTACTCTGACACTCCAGAAGAATAGAGATGCAATCCTAAGGAAGAATTTAACACCACAGGCTACATGACTAAGGATAAAGAGTAGAAAATTAGCAGGACTCTATTAAGGCATTATAGCAATCCACCTGATAGATGAAAAAGGCATGAAATGAAATGAAATGTAGCAGCTACACTTGTCCTATTGAGATAGGAAAAAAGTCACCTGTAACGTTGTTCAGAAATCCTTTCAGTACTAAAAAGAAATTCACTGACCATCTTCCTTTGGGCTCGAAAATTTCTTAGAAGGTAAAAGGAAAAGGTGACAGGGCAAAGACATTTGTAAAGAAAGAAAAGACTGAATGAACTTGCACACCTGGCTTGGACTCCCATTCCCTTAGGTTTCCATTGTAGGGACAAACTAATGCCTGGGTTACCTTTCTTGAGAGTGTGTTGATTGATTCAACATCTCTGAAGTGCTACTTTCATCCGAAAGGTTATAATTTGAAATTCAGATTTACCTGGATAAATTTGATCTTGCTATTGTGGAAACCTCTAGAAATCCTTGGAGTAGTTACTCATTATCAGCTTAAATAATATAACCGTTGGAGATGAGGGAATGAGTAACTCAATTAGTCTCAGTTACAACTGAAGGGCACATTGTGGTAAACTATAATTGAAAACATAAATATCTTTACCTAGTTTAAAAATAAAGATGCTTTAAAAGGAGGAAGGGAATAACCCTGAGGAATGTAAATAGAAGCACAAAACTTTTACAACAGAGTTTACTACATGTGTGGCTATGTTCCACACAGCAAAAATGCTAAGTCTACAACTGACACAACTTGGATACTCTCATGTTCCCACATTTTGGTTTGGTCAGGGCTGTGCAGTTGTACTGCAGCCATCACCACTCCTGGCCTCTAAGGTATATTGATCTGACCCACCAATCTGATCAAGTTTTAGAAAAATATTTCCAGCGCAGTTAGCTCACAAACAAAATGAGAATTTCCACAAATTGTTCTTTATCTCAGACAATAGAGGAAAGCAACAGCAAAAGCATAAACAAATTACCATTTCAGTTTGTTGCTTCCAATTAAAGACTAATTTCAACAGCTACTAGATAGCAGAGTTTATGGGGGCATCTCAGCCCCAAGTCTTTTGTCGTATGTGGTCTTGAAAAAAAGAAAGGAGATTTTCATCAATAAGTTTTTTTTGTTATCTTTTTCCCTTGTTCATCAGGCCCTTCACTGTGAGAGAGAGGTGTAAACATTCAGGGCATGCTTTCTAGTTAAAGAATATTAATTGGCTATTGGGTCCCTTAGGTTAGAATAAAGACCTCTGTATGATGTTCCCAGCTGTACATCAAATCCAAATATCTCTCAGATAAATGAAGGTCTGTAAGAATTTGGTCATTCCTGTCTCTTCTAAAGAGTAACAGAGGCATTTTCCCAGAATAAAGCAGAATGGAAAGAAAAAAATCACAAGCATGTAAACACTTTTTTCAATTTTCCAGCATGTCACAGACACTGCTGTCTTATTTACTACATATTTCTGAGGAGTGAAAAAAGGAACTATGTTGAGTTTAGCTGAAGCACAGCATATTTTGTGGTAAACTTGTTAAATAAAACATCTTTTGTCCAAGCTTTGGTTGTCATACCAGTGGATATATCAGGAAATATAAAGGCAGAATAAAATAAAGCAGAACATACTAACATTTGTAGTAGGCATGAAGGGAATTAGAAAGTGTTTGTGTTAACATGGAGGGAGAAAAACAGATGCTTTGAGATGTTCTTCAAAAAGAGATTCTAGGCACCGAGACCCCCTTCAGGACCAGAGAGAGTCCATACCTACCACAGTGCCTGACGTATAAATGCTCAGTAATTGATAAATGAGTCCCATTCTAACTGTTCCTTAGGCCCTGCTCTATGGAACTCTCCCCTGGAATTCCTTGTGCCATTATTTTATTTCTGGAATCTTCAGCCTTTTAGCTGAGGGCAAAAGATTGCTGATTAGGAAGCAATATTTCCCACCTCCTGCACAAAACAAGCCAAAGATCAACAGCAGCAGCAACGTACTGGGCCCTAAAGGGCAATGACAAATGTGGATAATGATACAGAGTTCTGGTTACTTCTTAGCCAATGACACAGAATCACAATTGAGAAAACACAGAGTTTATTCATTCCCATTGTGCATGCCCTGGACAAACCGAGCTGCACCTTTCGTAATTTATCACAATCTCATATTGACGGAACACTTTCTACAGGTAATGTTTGATTTGGCTGAACACTTTAGCATTGCTTCGTAGCAACAAAATGACAGCTGGTAACAAAAAAAGATCCAGGGATATTACCATTGTTAGTGAGGAGAAAGGCCTTTAAGTCAATTAATTAATTAATTAATTGGACCAAGTGCCATCTTTTTGGATCATGCCCTTAGTGGATTATTGATAGTAAAGGTTAAAGCTCCAGCTGGTTCCTTTGTCCCCCACTGGCAACAGCTGATTTGCCTCCCTTTATTTCCTGAAGTATCAGTAAGGACTAAGAGCTAATTATTACATTTGGCTAAGCTAGCATATGTAAAATAGAGTTAAAAGTTTAGATTCGTCGCTCAAAAATTCACATTCTCCAAAACCATACAGTCACTCTGTTAGCCTGTGTTCCCCCAGAAAAAAAAGTCACAAGCTTATTTATGAACATGTGCAATCCCAGGGGGCAAGAGAAAGGCACTGAAGGAGTGAGGCAGAAAGGAAAAGAAAGCCAATAAAAGGATGAGTTATCAAACTACTCGTATCTAACTGCAATTGATTGCTTAACTTCCTGGGACTGTCTCCAATAAGTCAAATTGGTCTCAGGTTAGTCCACCTGAGTGGGAAGAAGAGGTGAAAGAATTTGTCAGTATCTGTCTCTCATTGGTTAGAAGTTCGACTTATGGGGAATTAATTCCCTCACATTTCTTAGTTGGATATGCTTGGGTACCGAAAGGGTCATATGGCATCCATGCCTCAGCATTAACAGGGAAGCTTCAAGGCAAAAGACAGTGCAGCTGTGAGCCAAGGCAATTCAAGGATACACCCATAGGAGGTCGGTTGAAATCCACCCAGAGCTCATCACCACCATGCTGGAAAAAGACACAGGTGAAGCTGAGAAGAATGAAGGTGGTGCATAGGAGGTATCTAATGCAGTCACTCATTTTCAAACTTTCCATGTTATGATTGCGCTGACCACTGAGGATTTCTATTGAAAGTTTTACTGTTGTCAAACATGTACATAAGGGGAAAGGTGTCTTACATTGTTTATATTCCTGTGCTGCTCTAGAAACAGAAAGAGGCTCAAGAGCAGAGCCCATTTTTCTTAATTCAGCAGGCCTAAGCTAACAAGTCCTGAAACATGCTACTTCCTGTTATTGGTATTGCATAGGAGAAACAAAGGGAAAGCACAGTAATTAGAAAATACAAAACAAGATGGCAGGAATAAGCCAAATATATCAGGACACACAATTATTGTGAATTGGGGTTAAACTAATCTATTAATAATGACAACTTTCAGTTTGGAGTTAAAAATTTAATTGTATACTGTTAAGAAAAGTGATACCTAAAATAAAATTACACTGGGAGGCTAAAATGAAGGGATGTGAAAAGAACTATCAGGTAAAAACTAACAAAAAGAAACTAGGAAAGCAATCTTAATATCAGACAAAATAGAATCCAAGAGGAAAATCATTTCAAAAGACAAGAGATATTTTTTATTAATAAGGGGAATTGCATAGGAGAGTAAAGAAAATGTGGGCCACTGGAATGCTTAGCACTAATGACATTATTGGTCTTTGGTCTTCAGTTACCGTACAGCACCCTATTTCATTCTCTTATGTTTGATATGTAACCACCTCAGCCAGCTTCAAGTTGCTTTTTGGCCCTAATGGACTTCCTAACGCTGTAATTTCTTTTTTTAAAAATGTTTTATTTTAGGTTTAGGGGTACATGTGAAGGTTACATAAACATGTGTCACAGGGGTTTGTTGTACATATTACATGACGCAGATATTAAGCTCAGTACCCAACAGTGATCTTTTCTGCTCCTCTCCCTCATCCCACTCTCCCCTGTCAAGTAGACCCCAGTATCTGCTGTTTCCTTCTTTGTGTTTATAAGTTCTTATCACTTAGCTCCCACTTACAAGTGAGAACATGCAGTATTTGATTTTTGTTCCTATGCTAGTTTGCTAAGGATGATAGCCTCCAGCTCCATTCATATTCCCACAAAAGACATAATCTCGTTCTTTTCTATGGCTGCATAATATTCCATGGTATATATGAACCACATTTTCTTTATCCAGTCTGCCATTGATGGGCATTTAGGTTGATTCCATGTCTGCTGTTCTAACACTGTAATTTCTAAAGACTTCCAGGTTTTACTTTTATAGGTAACCTGTTAAACAGTCTAGCTCGGGACGCCAAGCAATTTCTAGAATAACTAAGCAATAGAAATTACACTTCAATTCAGAAAGGCAGTATCTACATGAGATTATGGAATTGCTGTTGCTTTTTGTGTTCACTGAAAAAAATAGTAAAACTGTAACTTTCAGAAAAAATGCTTGTACATATAGAAAACCCAAAGCATCTAAACAATTGAAATAAACAAATAAGTATAGAAAGGTTACTGGATACAGAGTCAACATACAAATATCAATTGCACGTCTATATACCAGCAATGATTCAAAAATGATTTTATAATAGCATTAAAAATTAGATGCTTAGTAATAAATGTGAGAAAGATGTGCAAGAACTCTACATAAAAAATGAGACACTATTGAGAAAAATTAAGGCAAACCTAAATAAATGAATGAATAGGCAATGTTCATCAATTAAAGGATACAATATAGTAAACATATCAAATATTTACTAATGGATTCAATGCAATACCAAAGTGCCCAGCAGGCTTTTTTTGGTGGGGGGAGGTCGGGCAGGATTCATAAGCTAATTCTAAAATGCATACAGAAATGCAAAGACCCAAGTATAGCCACGACAGTTTTGAGGAAGAATAAACTTGTACTACTTATACTACTAGATGTCAAGACTTATTATCAAGTTACATTTATTAAGACAGTGTGCTACTGACACAAGGATAGACAAATAGATGAGTGAAATACAATAGAGTGCTCAGAAGCACACTTGTACTTATATAGAGGCTTGATTTATGATAGAGGTGCCAGTGTAGCAGAGAATGGAATTGCTGGTTTTCAATAAAAAGTGATAGGTCTGGCCGGGCGCGGTGGCTCAAGCCTGTAATCCCAGCACTTTGGGAGGCCGAGACGGGTGGATCACGAGGTCAGGAGTTCGAGACCATCCTGGCTAACACGGTGAAACCCCGTCTCTACTAAAAAATACAAAAAAGCTAGCCGGGCGAGGTGGCTGGCGCCTGTAGTCCCAGCTACTCGGGAGGCTGAGGCAGGAGAATGGCGTAAACCCGGGAGGCAGAGCTTGCAGTGAGCTGAGATCCGGCCACTGCACTCCAGCCCGAGGGACAGAGCGAGACTCCGTCTCAAAAAAAAAAAAAAAAAAAAAAAAAAGTGATAGGTCAATTAGATATTCATATGGCATGAAGTATAAAACAATAACATTCTATATTCATAACTTGCAGAAAGTAAAAGTTTCTTAAAATACAAAAAGTGATCACCATAAAGGAAAAGATTGATAAACTGGACTATATTAAAACTAAGAACTCCTGTTCAGCAAAAGACACTACTTCGACTGAAAAGACCAGTCACAGACTGAGACAAGATATCTGCAATACAGATACGTAATAACTGAACCCCATACAGTGATGGTGGGAATTTAAGTTCGTACAATCATTTTAGAAAATTGCTTGGCAGTATCTACTAGATCTGAACATCTGATCCAGTAATTTCACTCATAATTATAACCCAGTAAAAAGGCATGTTTATGTCACCAAAAGATATATGCAAGAGATCTGAACATCTGATCCAGTAATTTCACTCATAATTATAACCCAGTAAAAAGGCATGTTTATGTCACCAAAAGATATATACAAGAATGTTCATTACAGTATTATACATAACAGCCAGAAACTGGAAACAAACCAAATATCCATTAACAGTAGAATGAATAAATAAAAGCTGTAATAGTAATACAATGGAATACTACACAGCAATGTATACTGCTATACAAAACATGGATTAATCTCATAGACAAAATGTTAAATGAAAGACGCAGACAAGTACATATTGTGAACTTCTGTTTATAGTTCAAGAGCTGGCAAGAACTGTTTACTGTGTTAGAAGTCCAGGTAATGGTAACCTATAAAAAGGAAAAAGGGTAGAATGATTGGGAG
The DNA here is from genome assembly GCF_002776525.5 of Piliocolobus tephrosceles. Classification (NCBI taxonomy): domain Eukaryota; kingdom Metazoa; phylum Chordata; class Mammalia; order Primates; family Cercopithecidae; genus Piliocolobus; species Piliocolobus tephrosceles. Next base: position 14,857,244 of record NC_045445.1, on the reverse strand, counting down.
GGGGCATCTTCTGGGGTATTGATAATGTGCTATGTATTGGTCAGTTTAGTGTTTAAACAGGCTCATTTACTTTGTGAAAACTTATACTAAAATTTTGTGTATTTTTTGAATATATGTTATACATTAATAAATAGGGTTTTTAAACCCGTAGTCCATGATTTAGTGAAAGTAGAATATCCAAACAGTTAGTTTTAAACCAATCCGTTATAGTGCTACCACCATTTTTATACCTTATTGAGAAGTTTATTTTACCTTTCTTTCCACTCTTAGTTCAAGGCTCCAAAATTTCTCTCCCCAATGTACATTGGGGGCAACATGAATGCCCCCAACGTATATTTGACCCATACATGAGTCAATATTTCCATGTACTTTTTAGAAATGCATGTTAAATTATGCTGTTACTGTCTATTTTGCTTCTTTTAGATGTAACATGTAACATTAAGAATGGCAGATGCAAGCAGTTTTGTAAAAATACTGCTGATAACAAGGTGGTTTGCTCCTGTACCGAGGGATATCGACTTGCAGAAAACCAGAAGTCCTGTGAACCAGCAGGTCATAATCCAAATAAGATTTTTTAAAGAAAATCTGTATCTGAACCTTCAACATTTTAACAAACGTACATAATTTTAATTCCTACTTGAATCTGCTTCCTTTTGAAATCACAGAAAAGATCAGTAGCTTGAATTAGACCAATTAATTTTCTAGATTGCATCATATTTTAAACTATGTAATCATCTACAACCTGAATTCTTTTCTGTGTCCAATTTGTCCAATTTTTTCTCTAACATTTATATCACAAAGCAATTAATTTGTGTGATTTCTGCATATATATTTGTAATTCATCAAGTCAAATCAATGTAGTAATACTATATCATAAAATATATACAAATAATTGAGTGATAGGCTTCTAGTACAAGGACGGTAAGTTTGAAGCATGATTCCATCTGGGCTGGCTAGTTTACTCTGAGAAAGTTATTTTTTATTGTTGGGTCTGAAGCTGAGTTTACACACTTGGTGTCAGAATGATTCTGGCAATGAACTGTTTCTTATTAAATTGGTACATTAAATCGTGCACCATTTCTCTGTAACTGGTTCCAGTACCTATCTCAGCACTATACCAGGCAGAGGAAACTAAAGAAAGAACCAGTGCCGAGACCAGCTCGGTCGGGGAGACCCTAACCCAGTGGCACTAGAGGAATTAAAGACACACACACACAGAAACAGAGTATGGAGTGGGAAATCAGGGGTCTCACAGCCTTCAGAGCTGCGAGCCCCGAACAGAGATTTACCCACATATTTATTGACAGCAAGTTGGTCATAAGACTTACTAAAACTATTCCTTATGGGAAACAAAGGGATGGGCCGAAATAAAGGGATGGGTCTGGCTAGTTAACTGCAGCAGAAACATGTCTTTAAGGCACAGATCACTCATGCTATTGTTTGTGGTTTAAGAACACCTTTAAGTAGTTTTCCGCCCTGGCTGGGCCAGGTGTTCCTTGCTGTCATTCTGGTAAACCCACAACCTTCCAGCGTGGGCGTCAAGGCCATCACGAGCATGTCACAGTGCTGCAGAGATTTTGTTTATGGCCAGTTTTGGGGCCAGTTTATGGCCAGATTTGGAGGCCTATTCCCAACAAACCAGAAGGCAGGAATATATATCCTGCAACTAAAATGGAGAATCTCTAAGGCTTACGGGGCCTGCCCACTTGTCCTTCTGCCTGATTCTTCACATATGCTGTCTCAAAGCTAGTCTACCTTGAGAGGAGCATGAATATGTGTGTGGGTGTGTGTCTGTGTGTGTATTTTAACCTTAAAAACCTAACTTCCAGTATAGACAGATGGCATAGTAGCTAAACCCTTACAAGCTCTTCTAAGCTATAAAAGAGAAACAGAATTGAGAACCACCTCCAACTATTAAGTGTTATATTTGAATATAGCCTTAGCTTTAGCAGAACAAGTAGGCCAAACTTAAAATAAGCTTTTCTGCCTTTTCAACGATAATGGTCCCTTTTCTGTAGCCATTGTTGATCGTGTACATTTATACATAAGTATTTTGAACTAATTTCCTGGTTTCTCAACCACTTGCTGTCTTCAAGATACTTTGTCGCAGCTGGTTGCTATAGAAATGTCTGTTACAAGGAATGTGGCTTGGAGGAAAGTGAGAAATGAAAATGAAATCTGAAGTGACTTTGTTTGACTACAAATTCCCATTCTGGTAGTCCCCAGTGTATCAATACATTATTTTTCTTCAGAAAATAAACGAACCCAAGGAAAAATGGTGGGCAAGTCCTGGTGAATATGACTGTGATAATTATATTAGCAATCTCTTTGGCTAATATTTGAAACCCAGGTAATTGAATCACAATGATCTCGCCCCAGAAAATACGTAAAATGCACCTTGGAATCTAGAAGGCATTTTAGTCTGCAAAAGAAACCTTCTTAATAAGCAGCAGAAGTCCCATTTACCAAATTGGAAAGTTAAAGTTACAAAGCATCAATCGGGCCAGGCGCGGTGGCTCAAGCCTGTAATCCCAGCACTTTGGGAGGCCGAGACGGGCGGATCACGAGGTCAGGAGATGGAGACCATCCTGGCTAACACGGTGAAACCCCGTCTCTACTAAAAAGTACAAAAAACTAGCCGGGTGAGGTGGCGGGCGCCTGTAGTCCCAGCTACTCGGGAGGCTGAGGCAGGAGAATGGCGTAAACCCGGGAGGCGGAGCTTGCAGTGAGCTGAGATCCGGCCACTGCACTCCAGCCTGGGCGACAGAGTGGGACTCCGTCTCAAAAAAAAAAAAAAAAAGACAAAAAAAAAAAAAAAATCAAAGCATCAATCATCAGACTTCCATTCAGGGATGGCAACTGGGAGTAAGACTTTTTAGTAAAGAAACTAAACAGAAAGTCATTAGACTCTATGAAAGTCTTACCAAATTTGATTCTGGAACACCTATTCTATTTCCATAACGATGATGAATTCCAGAGCCAAGTGTTCTTTTCATGAAGGATTTGAAAACTGTCCATGAAAATAATGCAATCAACCTTTTAGCTTGAGATTCTATTCACTGATTAGATTTTTTTAAATACTGATAGGCCTGCTTCTCAGAAGTGACAAGGATGGGCCTCAATCTCAATTTTTGTAATACATGTTCCATTTGCCAATGAGAAATATCAGATTACTAATTTTTCTTCTTTTTTTCTAGTGCCATTTCCATGTGGAAGAGTTTCTGTTTCACAAACTTCTAAGTTCACCCGTGCTGAGACTGTTTTTCCTGATGTGGAATATGTAAATTCTACTGAAGCTGAAACCATTTTGGATAACATCACTCAAAGCACCCAATCATTTAATGACCTCACTCGGGTTGTTGGTGGAGAAGATGCCAAACCAGGTCAATTCCCTTGGCAGGTACTTTATACTGATGGTGTGTCAAAACTGGAACTCAGCTGGCAAGACACAGGCCAAGTGAGAGACTGAGATTATTTTACTAGACAGCCCTATTGGTATGTGAGAAGTATTTAGGCAAGTTTCAGCACTAACCAATGTGAGAAAGCCTCCAGAGATGAGCAGCTGGTGAAAGAGAGGCCCAAATCAGCTACTATACAGGTCAGGAAGGATTTGGCATTAAGGAAATGCATAGCATGATTCCAGACAGGCAAATGGTCAACAACATGAAAGTCTGGAAGAAAGGTCACAGGGTACTACTTCGGCCTCAGCCCTTGCAAAAACTGGTCAGAGTTGGAAAGTCTTTAGGCCAAGAAAAATTGGATTATTTAAAAGGGGATAAAGAAAGGGACTCAAGGAGGAAGGATTAAGGCAAGAACTAGGTTCCAAGAAACGGCATGAGTGTCTTGGTCTACAGCTATAGTTCTTGTGGTAGCATCAGAATCACCTGGGAACATGGAAATGCAAATTCTCCTACCCCACCCTAGCCCTACCAAATCAGAATATCTAGGGGGTGGGGCCCAGCAATCTGTGTGCAAACAAGCACTACAGGTGATTTTGATGCACTTTATAGTTTGAAAACTAGGCCAGGTGCAGTGGCTCATGCCAGTAATCCCAGCAATTTGGGAGACTGAGATGGGAGAATCACTTAAGCCCAGGAGTTTGAGACCAGCCTGGGCAACATGGCGAAACTCCATCTCTATAAAAAAAAAAAAAAAAAAAAAAAAAAAAAAAAAAGGTAAAAATTAGGTAGGTGTGATGACTCCCACCTGTGCTCCCAGCTATTCAGGAGGCTGAGGTGGGAGAATCACCTGATCCTGGAAAGTGAGGCTGCAGTCAATCGTGATCACACCACAGCACTTCAGCCTGGGTGACAGAGTAAGACCCTATCTCAAAAAACACTGGCCCAAAGGAAATGAACTTGTTACAGAAGCCAGGGTTCAAAACACCAAATAATGGACTTGTTGTAACCTAGTCCTTCCAGGGTGCTCTGCAGACATTTCTCCAAGTGTGGTCTGCAAACAACCTACATATGTAGAATTACCTATGCACATTTTTCATTTAACAAGCTACATTTGTAGCAAAATCTGGGCTGTAACTTAGCCTACAGCTAAAGCCTAAGAGATTCCATCTGTGAGAAGGAATAACCCACCTCTTTGGCCCCCCTACCTAGGCAGGAAGCCAGGATGGTCCTTATATAAAGTTGTGCTGTCCAATAGGTAACCACTAGCCACATATGGCTCTTTAAATTTAAATTAACTACAATTAAGTGAAACTAAAAATTCAGTTCCTCAATTGCACCTGCCAAATGTTAAGTGCACAACAGCCACATGCAGCTACTAACTACTGTATTGCAGAGTGCAAGTGGAGCTAGAACATGGTATTACTGCGGAAATTTCTATTGGATAGCACTTATAATAGTTTAGTCTAACTTAAAACTCCCTAGTTGCCACAGTCATGATTTGGTAGTAATTTCACGGATTTCTCTACTGAGGTTTGAATCTCTGCCATTAGAGACTGATAACTTTAAAGACTGCAATGATCAAACTGGTAACAATTTAAGCCAGAATCAGGCAAATGTCCTCAGTTTTAACAGCACTGGAATTTTTCTAGGACTAGCTGTGTATCTATCCAGGATTCTTGAGAATGCCTGCCATTTTCCAACATAATGGATGTAAGGTATTACACATATACCTGGGGATGGGGCAGTAGGTATAATTGCACAAGCATTGTGGAGAATGGTATCAAAGAGTGGCAGAACATCACAAGCAAGGTTTTCCCTTTCTTTTACCTTTGCTTTTTAAAAAGACAATATTTGCTGGACCTGATCTTATAGCCCATAAATGGGACAATACGTTCCTTTTTACCTCCTCTGTTTCTACTTAAATGCATCCTATGAGGGCTGCTTCCCTTACCCACCATAACCCCTTCCTTCACTCATCCATATCTTTGCTCTTCTTCACAATTCTGTAATATTGACCTTCTTTATGAACCTTTCCTGGAACAATCCCTCGAGTGCAAGCACTCTTATTATGCCTTCGATGTATTTAATATCCATGTATCTAATTCTCTCTAATTTTGTCATTTGCGTTCTCATGTATTTTCATTCATTATGTGTCCAACTTCCATGGATAACATGGTTACAAAAAAAGATCCTACTTTATGACAATTATCTTCCTTGGCTTTGTGGGACATAGAACAGTGTTTACAGTGGAGGACCCAAGAACCCCGGAAAATATATTAGCTAAGAAGATAACTTCCGTTTTTAAAAGTCCAAGATTTAAAAAAAAAAAAAAAAAAAAAAGAATGTATGCTTTGTGAGTTTAGCATTGTCTCCTTGTCATTCCAGAAATGAAATGGCAAATACATTTAAATCAGAACTAAAAAGGGGAACAGCGTGTAAAGGCTCAGTTTAGTCACATAATTTCTCTTTCTCACCCACCCTCTTTAAACCAGATGTTTGCCAATGTGTTAACAATGCAGATCTTTCCTGAAAGAAAGTTTAGTAACTCAAGCAGACACTTTATTTTCTTTTCAAGCAGAAAAGACTATGAGATGGTGGTTGTGGTTGTTCTGGGAGGGAGAAGATATAAATGATACACATCATTTCAAATCATGTCATGACCTTCTCACTGCACACTTATAGTTATTGTACCTGTTGTCTTTTTGCTCTCAAGCCTAGCTAAGATCATTTGGAATGTTCAAGATCACTCATACATGCATGTGCACACATGCACGTGCACATATGTTCACTCCCTATTTCATCCATATGAACTAAGATTACTGACCTGGACAGATTCAAAGCACTAACTTTTATTCTTTTCCAAAGGCAAGAAGCTGAGCTACTTTCCAGAATAGTTGTGAAAGACCCCGTCATACTTCTGCATTGCTTCCTCCACACCACCTCCATCTAGTTCCTTATGAAAGGTTACTGGTTTTCAAAAATACGAGATAAATTGAGTGTATAAAAGTCATTGCTAGACAAAATGAAACAAACCAGAATCTCTCCTCATTTGTGGATGGGCCAGCTCCACCATGTCATGGTTAATCTGCAGGAGGAAATACTAGATTTGATTGCAGATCAGACTGCAGCAAACCTGCTGTGACTAAGGCATCAAGAGAAAGCAAGCAACAGCTGGGGCTTCAGTGGTGAAAACATATACCTAGCTTTGAAATATGAAATACTATTTAGCAGTGTCACCTAGAGAAGAGTGTTTCAAAATGCTCAGGCTTCATAAGAACCTTTCTCTTCAGAGTGGTTTCTTTTATCTTTCAAATTAGCCAGGGTGAGAAATAAAGTGATCACTTGGTGAAGAAATCTCACAAAGAAGAACAGAGAGAGATCACTTTCATCTTGAGTAAAGAACAGATTGAACAAACTAGAAATGTGTAGTCTGTTAAAGAAAAGGTGTAGGTGAGCTGTTTGCAAGAGCCACAAGGGAAAGGGGAACACAACTTCTTTTTGGACTTAAGGGTGAAAGTTGCAAGCGGGCAGGAAGATTCCGATCTCCATTAAGAAAGCCCTTCCCAACCAACCACCACTGGGTTGGTCGCGTAGGTTGGGCAGCGTTAGGAGCAAATGTTGATTGAACAAATGTTTGTCGGAATTGTTGACTTAAAGAGCTGTTCTGTCACTGGGGACGGCAGCGGCTGGATAGCCCCATTCAGGGAGAGGACATTTGTTCACCTGGCGAGAGATCAGAGCAGGCTAAGGGACCGCTGGGATCCTGTCCAGCTTTGAGACCCTACAGAGCCATGTTCACCTAGCACGTATCCCGTCTGCGGTCGCGCTCCTTTCTTACCTTATTCCAGGGCTTGCTCTGTCGCCGGGGCTGGAGTGCAGTGGCCGGATCTCAGCTCACTGCAAGCTCCGCCTCCCGGGTTCCCGCCATTCTCCTGCCTCAGCCTCCCGAGTAGCTGGGACTACAGGCGCCCGCCACCCCGCCTGGCTAGTTTTTTGTTTTTTTTTTTTTTTTTTTTAGTAGAGACGGGGTTTCACCGTGTTAGCCGGGATGGTCTTGGCCTCCCAAAGTGCTGGGATTACAGGCTTCCAGCGCTTTCACCTCAGCTTGCCAGGCTGGAGCCAAGGGCCAACGCAGCCGCGCCTTGCTCGCGACGGTAGCTTCCCAGGAGCCCCCTATGGTTCCGGAACGGCGCTGCCGGCCCCATTCTCTTTGCTACCTCCTAAAGCCAAAGGCACTGGCGGGCCGGGCCGGCTTCTAAAGTCGCGCGAGGTTAGAAGGTCTAAGATAGGAACGGCGTGAGGCCAATGGAAGGAGGCACTTCAGTTTCCCTCCAGATGCCCAGCGATGGGCTCAGAGCTCCTTGAGAACTCGGGAAAGGAAGCAGGGTCTCTGAAGAAATACTTCAGGAGTAGAAAGAGGAAGCCAGAGGGTTAAATGCACTACACAGGAACAGAAATGAGTTTTTCTTAGAGTAAGTGTATGTCTAGAGGTGTAGTAAGCTAAAACAAGTCTTGAATTACATACCGCTACATAGGGAAGAAATGAAAGCCTTTGAACATTAGTGAAAAAAGGGAAACTGTAACGCCTGTATTACTAGATAGCTTTCATCAACAACTCAAAAGCGAGAGATTTGAAGAAGCAACAAAGCTTTAATTTGGTTTGGATCCCATGGCCATGACCCTGCCAGCCGACAATTCTAGGCATGCGCAAAGTGGCCCCAAAAATTCCTCCCACATTTCCAAAGAACTATTTGGCCCTTTATGTGAAGTACCTGGTTTTTCCATTTTCTGTTTTACCATAGGCCTCAGTTCGGTGTGTGGCATATATTCTTCAAATATTTAACAATTTGAAGATCTTTCTATCAGATTTAAAAAAAAAAAGAATACAATGGAAGCCAAGTGATTAAGCTTTCCTTATGCTCATATTAAGTTGTAGCATATGCATTTACCGATGGTTAACCGTATTAACCTACAGAAAATGTCCAGGGAAACGGTCTATTTCTTATTCTATTTTTGACCTAAAAAAAAATCTTTGAAATGTCTTAACAGTTTCCCCTGTCTCCACTTCCCTCAGCTTTGATCTGAAGCTACCCTTAAAGGTACCCTGTACAGCTCTTACCCTGTACAGCTAGCTACAGAGATTCAATCCTTTCTGTTCGATTAGGACACATCCCAGTGGCAGATAGCATGCAAAGTTATTATATGTATGAACCAGAACTTGTTTTTCCTTAGGGGCCAGGATGTTGCACTAAGGTCTTAAGACTATAGCAATATGTTCACTTGAAAAAGGTAGCCCTCTATTATTCCTATCTCAGATGATAAAAATTCAATTAAGAGAAATAAGAACGTGACATATGTAACCTCACCTGACTCTACAAAGCTAGTCTGGACATTTAAACAATTATCCTCTAAGATTATTTGATGAAATACACTTCAATGACTAGTTAACCATTAAAAACCAAAGTGAGCGTCCCATCTGTTCCCAGCCAATGACCTAGAGCAAAGGACTAGGCAAACCACATCCGTGGGCATAGCAAGCTGTATATCACAGACAAATGAATTTGCTTTGTATATGAGTGAGAGCAAACACTCTTTATTGTAAAGCTTGGGTGGGTAGGTAGGGAGAATAATGGTTTTACTGAAATCACAGGTTACGATGGAGTTAAAGGTCAGGAAGAGAACAAAAGGGTAAGAGCTGTTGTTCTGGGCTGGCATCGTCGATGAAGAGCACAAATTCAGATGTGAATGTATATTTTGTAGAAGCACGTGTGTGGTTGCTGTGTGTATATATGTGTGTCTGAAAGAGGGAAAACAGGCTCCCATTAGACTATGACTAACAAAAATGTTTGACAGATTATAACTCAGATGCCTTACTCAGAGCATATGCCCTCCCATTTTCCCCATTATTCCCCAAAATGATATCTTAAAAAGTTCTTAAAAAGAACTTTTCCTTGACCGAGCAGACATCTCATACCCCAAATAGCTAATATTTTGATAGCTATGATCCTGAATGACCAAACATTCCAAAACCAAGTAGTTTGTAATATCTTTAAATGCAAATATATTTTAGGCCTTTTCCTTGGCAAGGATGTTTGGTCAGGGGTTGGCAAAAATAATGCTCTTCAGACTTAAAAGAACACAACCGTATTTCTTAGCCATCCACCAGAAAGTGGTAGAAGCTCCAGGAAACAAGTCTCTGTCAGGAGTCAGACTAGCTACATCATAATCTCTCTGCCCAGGGGCTGTGGATGTCATTCATCCTGGCCTAACTAGCCTACTGGGCTGAGAGATGTTCAATTTCCCCACTAATACACTAGCCAGAGGAGAAGCACAGTGATATCATTGCATGTTAATTCTTAATTCCAATTGCTTAAACAGATATGTTCAGTTGTAACTATCATGACCAGTATATAACAGTGTTGGCCAAGTTTTATTGATGCTGAAAATCAATTGGAGTTACAGCCAGACACATGGTCTTATGACGGGCGTACTTACACAGGGCTTTGCACTCAGACAGATCATGCATCTGGGGTTTACTGCTTTGCATTTTTGTTTTGTAACTGAAGTCTGATGAGCCAGCCAGAGCATGGGCTACCTAGGGACCTGAAACCCTGCAACCCCACTTCTCACCACCTCCCAGGGTGGTTTCTCGACCCCCCACTCCCCTACCACCTGGTGCCTTAGCCAGCCCTGGCTCTCCAAACACCTGCCCAATGACCACTGCCAACCCATGGTGCCCAGATATACTCTCCCTCCTCATCCCTACCCAGCTACCACTGCCACTCCTCTCCCCCGGTGGGGACATGGGCATAGGTGCAGGGAGAATTAAGGTTGGTCAGGTGCACATGCCCTATGCTGTCTTGGAAGGTTGCTTGGCCATGTGGCATCTCTGGACCAAGAATGTGCCACAGCACATTTGGAGGGTGAAAGGTGGGGGCACACCCCTTGTCCACCTCCATTTCAGGCATGGGACACATCCTGGCATGAAAGTTGAGTCCCTTGGGAATCACGTCTCCACCTTGATTGGCACAGTAGGCCAGTGACAAGGGAAGACTAACACACCCTCCCCTGCTGGGGCCCAGCATCCTGTGGCTGGCAGGCAGGGGATCCTAAGGACATGTAGGTGTTAAATTGTAGGGTGCACTTCCTGGACACCTTTGAGGGTCTGCACTGCCCCAGCAAATATCCCCATGCTAGAGGGAGCAAAATATTAAATGGCGAATTTAAAAAATGTAACATGATGGGTTGCAAAAGAGACTACAGAAGAAAGGAAAAAGTTCTGTATTTTAGTATCTACAATGGCACCTTTCTTCCTAGCTTTTGAACAAGGAGCGCCACATTTTTATTTCTCACTGAGCCCCACAAAGTATGTAGCCATTCCTGTTCGGAGTGAGGACTTTTAAAACATAAAGATTATCAAGTCTTGGAAATTCTGATTCAGTAGATATATAACAGGTCTCAAACTTAATTATGTAAAGAATATTCTGGAGAGCTTCATTTTACCCAGTCCCACCCACCAAATATTCTGGTAAATTAAGCTTGGATTAGCCCCCAGATCTGCATTTTATAAGGATGATTTTATAAGGACGATTAGCCCCCAGATGATTCTACTGCAACTGGTCCACAGACCATGCCTGGACTGAAATTGGGTGCTTAGGAGCACAAATTCTGGAGCCAGGCAGACTTGAGTTTGCTTCCTAGCTTTACCAATTGACCTCAGGGGAGTTAGCGTTTCTCTCTAAACTTTAGTTCATGCACCTATAAATAAATATATTAATATCACATCATAAGGATATTATGTTGTATTAAATGTCTATAAACCCCACAATGATTAGCCCAAAGTAAACCCTCAAATAAATGTTCAAAAAAATTCGGAAAATTGTTAAGTCTGGATTGTATGGACACTGATGTTTGTTATATTATGTAGTTTTTTTCTGTATTTTTCAACATTTCAGAATAAAAAGCAACAGCTAGGAGAAGAGGGAGATGGCCAGGCGCAGTGGCTCATGCCTCCCAGCACTTTGGGAGGCCAAGGCGGGCGAATCACGAGGTCAAGAGATCGAGACCATCCTGGCCAACATGGTGAAACCCCGTCTCTACTAAAAATACAAAAATTAACTGGGCGTGGTGGCATGCACCTGTAGTCCCAGCTACTCAGGAGACTGAGGCAGGAGAATTGCTTGAACCTGGGAGGCGGAGGTTGCAGTAAGCTGAGATCTCATCACTGCACTCCAGCCTGGTGACAGAGCGAGACTCCGTCTAAAAAATAAATAAATAAATAAATAAATAAATAAAGAGAGAGAGAGCGAGAGAGCCAGAGTATGAAAAAGGAAGTCAGAGCCCTTTAATGACTCAGCCCTTAGGTCTCCAGGTAGGAGGCTAGTGCTTCAGTGTCCAGGACACAGTAGGCGTTCCGTAAATTAAATTCAGGACAAAAAGAACATGCCCCAAGGACCATCTGATATCCACTTAAAGTGATGGACCACCTCCTTTCCCTTGTTTATGAATGGGTTTATGCCTAAGACTGCGTGCACTTTAATACAAGGGCAGTCGTTCAGAACTAGTCAGCGCCTGAAAAGGATTTACCAAATGTTGAGTGTGCCCTCTAGTGTTCACACTTCCCAGCTTTCTTCCTGTGAAGGTGGATCAAGGCACTTGCTCACAACTGGAACTGAAATCCTCCAGGTCGATCTAGACATTGAGATGGAGAAAATATTCATTATCCACTGTAATTATGCAACGAATATCCAGTTGAAATAATGGACTGGCCTCTTATCTAACAATACCCAGGCTCAATGCGTCACTCCTTTGTCCACTTTGCCCAAAATTTAACCACAGCTAAGTTGATATTTTAGGACAAAGGCAGCTTACCATCCAGCCAGAGGGGAGTAGAGTATGGTTAAGAGAGAGTGGAAAGAATGAATGAGCCCTGCTATTCCTCACTGCCTGCATGGCTATAAGCACAGTCCTTATGGAGGCCTTAGGTCTTGTTTCATAATATTCCAGTTTGGAAAGGGTTTGAAAAGACCTCCTAGAAAAATCAGTAGTTTTTCTTTTTCAAGTAACATGTAGCAAAAAAATTTCATCATGTAGGCACAGGGAACACTCTAATAACTATTAATCTCAAGGAGTCAAGTCAGTGTGTTTCCTACTGTACCTGCTGTATCCCCATGAAGCAAATTTTGCCATCAGAGAAACTGACTCCTGGGGGAAAAAAAAATCCAAGAACCTCAAATCACCAAAAGAAGCCATTCCTCAGAGTTGCCTCAGCTTAAGCTTCCTTGTCTCTCACTGTGTGTTGCTTTCAATGCAGTTACATAAATGGCTTCTTTGTTTATGTACCAGAAACACTAATTCATCTGCAAAGCTCACATTTCCAGAAACTCCATTTCTGCCAGCACCTAGAAGCCAATATTTTGCCTATTCCTGTAACCAGCACGCATATTTATTATTTTCTAGATCAAATATATTATGCAGTAAGCGTCTTCATTTTGTTTTCACAGGTCGTTTTGAATGGTAAAGTTGATGCATTCTGTGGAGGTTCTATCGTTAATGAAAAATGGGTTGTAACTGCTGCCCACTGTGTTGAAACGGGTGCTAAAATTACAGTTGTCGCAGGTAAATAAAGAATAATAATCTGCAGCACCACTAGCTCTTTAATATGATTTGTACACCATATTTTACTGAGGTCTAATAAAATTGTTGCTGAACAAATTGGGCTAAAGGCAGAAGGGTCATAATTTCAGAACCCAACTTGCACCATTCTCCAACCCTCCATAGTTCTTTTGATGTACCCATATTATCACTCATTTCAGTGAGGTACAATTAGTTATTGATGTAATCATTTCCCTACCAGAAAGTCTTCCCCAAAGCCAGTGTCATGTCACTGATCCTTTTATCTCTGGTGCTTGGCACAACCTGTAGCAGGTTCTTAGAAAACAAACATTTGAATTAATGGCCAAATGAATTTGTGCTCAAAAAAGGGGTCAGAATACTTGAAATTTGGGAAATTTAGGATAATGCATGACTAGTGGTTTCATTATCATCCATGAAAAGCTTATAACAGCACGAGTGAACAGAACCATCTCTGCGATAGTCCTGAATGGCTTTTTGGTCTGAAAAATATGCATTGGCTCTCATTACATTTAACCAAAATTATCACAATATAAGAATGAGATCTTTGACATTGCCAATTAGGTCAGTGATCCCGAGTAGACACTTAGAAAATCTGTGTATGTGAAATACTGTTTGTGACTTAAAATGAAATTTATTGTTAATAGGTGAACATAACATTGAGGAGACAGAACATACAGAGCAAAAGCGAAATGTGATTCGAATTATTCCTCATCACAACTACAATGCAACTATTAATAAGTACAACCATGACATTGCTCTTCTGGAACTGGATGAACCCTTAGTGCTAAACAGCTACGTTACACCTATTTGCATTGCTGACAAGGAATACACGAACATCTTCCTCAAATTTGGATCTGGCTATGTGAGTGGCTGGGGAAGAGTCTTCAACAAAGGAAGATCAGCTTCAATTCTTCAGTACCTTAGAGTTCCACTTGTTGACCGAGCCACATGTCTTCGATCTACAAAGTTCACCATCTATAACAACATGTTCTGTGCTGGCTTCCATGAAGGAGGTAGAGATTCATGTCAAGGAGATAGTGGGGGACCCCATGTTACTGAAGTGGAAGGGATCAGTTTCTTAACTGGAATTATTAGCTGGGGTGAAGAGTGTGCAATGAAAGGCAAATATGGAATATATACCAAGGTATCCCGGTATGTCAACTGGATTAAGGAAAAAACAAAGCTCACTTAATGAAAGATGGATTTCCCAGGTTAATTGATTGGCACTGAAAATTAACAGGGCCTCTCACTAATCACTTTCCCATCTCATTATATTTGAATATATACATTCTATGATTATTGCTTTTTCTCTTTACAGGGAGAATTTCATGTTTTACCTGAGCAAATTGATTAGAAAATGGAATCACTAGAGGAATATAATGTGCTAGGAAATTATAGCCATTTCTAAGGGCCCAGCCCTTGACAAAATTGTGAAGTGAAATTCTCCACTCTGTCCATCAGATACTATGGTTCTCCTCTATGGCAACTAACTCATCTGATTTTCCCTCCTTAGCAGCATTCCTTCTTCCCGATCTTCTTTGCTTCTCCAACCAAAACATCAATGTTTATTAGTTCTGTATACAGTACAGGATCTTTGGTCTACTCTATCACAAGACCAGTACCACACTCATGAAGAAAGAACACAGGAGTAGCTGAGAGGCTAAAACTCATCAAAAACACTACTCCTTTTCCTCTATCCTATTCCTGAATCTTTTACCTTTTCCAAATCCCAATCCCCAAATCAGTTTTTATCTTTCTTACTCCCTCTCTCCCTTTTACTCTCCACAGTCATTAAAGGAGAGATGGGGAGCATCATTCTGTTATACATCTGTACACAGTTATACGTGTCTATCAAACCCAGACTTGCTTTCATAGTGGAGACTTGCTTTTCAGAACATAGGGATGAAGCAACGTGCCTGAAAATTTTGGGGGGAAAATTTCTTTCAGAGAGTTATTTTATATATATATATACACACACACACACACACACACATATATATACACACACACACATATATATATAGTGTGTGTATACACACACACACACACACACATAATGGAAGCAGTAAGTCATTCTAAGAGCTTGTATGGTTATGGAGGTCTGACTAAAAAAGCTGACATTGACCCAGATATATTGTACTCTTTCTAAAAATTAATAATAATAATGCTAACAGAAAGAAGAGAACAGCTCATTTGCAATCTACAACTAGTAGAGACTTTGAGGAAGAATTCAACAGTGTGTCTTCAGCAGTGTTCAGAGTCAAGAAAGAAGTTGAAGTTGCCTAGACCAGAGGACATAAGTATCATGTCTCCTTTAACTAGCATGCCCCTGAAGTGGAGAAGGGTGCAGCAGGCTCAAAGATATGTCATTCCAATCAGCCAACTAAGTTGTCCTTTTCTGGTTTCGTGTTCACCATGGAACATTTTGATTATAGTTAATCCTATCTTGAATGTTCTAGAGAGTTGCTGACCAACAGACATATGTTTCCCTTCGTGAATTAATAAACTGGTGTTCTGGTTCATACCTTGGCTTTTTGTGAATCCTGTTGATGTGATTCAGCCATCCTGTATTTGATGATGCATGGGACTACTGACAAAATCACTTCGACCCCGCCAAGCTGCTGCCTTCTCTTGCCCCCACCTCACCCCCAGCCAGGCCTCACTCTTGCTAATTCCTTTAGTTCTTTTAGTCAATATATTTTTGTCTTCACATGTAAGTATAAATAAACATATTTTTAAATTTCTTGGCTCGGTCCAGTGGCTCATGCCTATAATCCCAGCACTTTGGAAGGCCGAGGTGGGTGGATCACCTGAGGTCAGGAGTTTCAGGCCAGCCTGGCCAACATGGTGAAACCCTGTATCTACTAAAAATAGAACAATTAGCTGGGCGTGTTAATGTGTGCCTGTAATCCCAGCTACTGAGGAGGCCAAGGCAGGACAATCACTTGAGCCTGGGGAGCGGGGGTTGGGGGAGGTTGCAGTGAGCCGAGATCGCACCAGTGCACTCCATCCTGGGTGACAGAGTGAGATTCTGTCTCAGAAAGAAAATAAATTAATTAATTTAATAAATAAATACATTTCTTGAGGCGTTTCTTGTTAAATCATTCATGGAGAGGTATCCCAAACACTACATTCAACAAAACACTCTGAAAAATGTTTTCAAATGCAATATAACACAGCAGAGATTTGATGCTCTGTTATCCAGCTTTCATATAAGGCAGCGTGAGCTGTGTTCCAGAGAGGAAAGTGGTCTGAATCCACCTGAGACAGAATTGGGTCTAACTAGCTGTGAGTATGGCCTTCAATAAATCACTCTCCATTTGGGAATTTGATTTCTCCACTTGTATAATGAAAGAGTTTGACAGGATGCTCTCCAAAATCCCTTGCAATTTTGTTGGTCTGTGATTTTATGTTTTTATTTTTATGCCTTCATTCAACAAATATTCAAGGAGTAATTGTTGTGTGCCAAATACCAACAGTGTTCATTAAATTGCAATTCAGATTTTATATGTATAGTTAAATAATGTATAATGTATATACATTACTTTGTGAGTGCCTGTTACACTACTAGACAGTAGTTGCTCAATAATTGTTAACTGAATCCGAATTCATGTTTATCCCAGAGTAGCAATTAGTCTTGTATTGAGTATCATGAAAGAAGGCCATACTTAAATAAGAATAATGCCTGGGGTTTAGATTTTATGAAGAAATGAAAGGAAATTGGTTCTGCTTTTGTTGACTGAAGAAGGGGGAGAGAGAAGAGACACTACAATTGTCTGCCTCAGATTTAAGGATGATGCTAATTCATGCATTAAACATGTGCTTCAAATTTGAATAACCAAAGGTCTGTAGCCTCAGCACTTCAAAATTGGTAAAAGTAAGATGCTCTGGCCTTGTTTCCATAGAGACCACCCCTTACAAAGGCACCAATGGGAAACTGGCCTCAGGACTCCTGTGATTAGTCTTCTCTGTGGCAGAGAAAGGAGGTCCTGGACCCATAAATCGCTAAGCCACAGTTCTTTTTGTCATGGGCTCAAAAATGATTGAATTCATCATGAGCCACCTGTGGCATGTTGCCACCACTAAACATGTGGGGCCTGTAAGCTCACTAAGAGCCAGTGTCCTCAGAGACAGCCCTGACTGGATTCTACCTAGGGCATTTGCAATTGCCATATAAGAATCATTAGTGCTTTCAAAATCACTGTAGCTACTTTGCCTACATAGACTAAAACATGCTGTCATCATATTGGAAGTGACAGATTAAAATAGAACTCTTACCGAGTGAAGGAAAGTGTGCTAAGATAGTGCAGTCATTTTAACTTTCTGTTTAAGTATGATTGTTTTTAGTTCTTTTGAATATTTAGTTGTTTTATAGTGACAGGAACGAAGTACTGTCCAATTTTCTCTGCCAAGGAAAAAAGAAAAGGTGTCTTCCTTACTTAACTGAACCAAAACAGACTAGTTTACAAAATTGCCTAATTATAATTGCTACACACGTTCCAAATGCTTACAGTCTAATCCAAGAATGTCAGAGCTGCAAGGACCCTTAAACACTGTCTAATCCACTCCACTTATTTAGCAGATGAGGAGATTGAGGCCAACATAAGGCCAGGCCCAAGATAACACAATGACAGCCAGGACTAGAGCTCAAGTCTCCCACCCTGCACTTTGAAATAATAATGCTTTCAACTGGGGTACATTAACTCTACTGTCTATATTTTTAGGGCAGCTGGGGCATTCTGCATTGGTGGTAATCCTCTCAACAACCCTGGGACTGAAAACTGCCTGGAATTCTTACTATCAATTCTCTAATTGACCAAAAGATGACAAAATCAAGGAAACCAATAGGTAGCTTGGAAAGCAGAGTGGCAGTCAGATAACAAACTGGAGCTTCAACCCCTGGCTCATAGCAGGTACTCAATAAATACATGTAGAATGAACGTGTGGTGCTGGTGTCTGGTGTTTAGCCCAGCTGTGAGCACTGGGCTTTCCAGATGTGACATTTGACTACTATAGCACATTCAACAGTGTCATCTGGCACACAGTCATTCCAGCAACAATTCAACTTTATTCACTGCAACTGTGCTGGGGAAGACATGTGCACATGGAGACAGCAGGTTACTCCAGAAGCTGTTGTTTGAGGGTTGAAGGCAGGCCTCAAAGGCCCACCGAAGGTGAGAGTCTAACAATGCATTGCACCTGCGGATGATTGCGACCCAGACTACAGCTGCTGAAAGGCCCGTCTGAGTAAAGCAATCAGGAATCAGAGCTCTTTTTGAATCTGAGGCTTATGCCATCTAAAAAGTGTCAGGGTTAAACCCATAAAAATCAACATGTTCTGTAAACTATGGAAACTATTGAAAGAATCACAGCAGGCAAAGGACTGTGGGACCCCTGCTCTTTTCAATCAATCCAGGCCCACAAATCACTTTCCTCATTTTTTCCTATAGTAGTTTTGAGGCAAATCTTTTTCATCCTGACTTTGGGGCTATGGACTGCCTTGAGATTTCTGAGTTAATCTTGACTTCTGATATAGGTATGAAAAGGGAAGAAGAGCAGACAGATCTTTTCTTGCATATGTAGACAAAGAGGCAAAGACTTCTGGAAGAAGGCAGAGACATTCTCTCCATGCCTTCACAGAATTATTTCAAACTCCTGGCCAGGTCATAGGAGAGCTATCCTTCTATTCTCTTGGTTAAGAGAAAGCTGGAACTAGAAACAGGAATATTCCAGGCCAGGCACGATGGCTCACACCTGTAATCCCAATACTGGGAGGCCGAGGTGGGCAGATCACTAGAGGTCAGAAGTTTAAGATTAGCCTGGCCAACATGGTGAAACCCATCTTTACTTAAAATACAAAAATCAGCCAGGCGTGGTGGTGCATGCTTGTAATCTCAGCTACTCAGGAGGCTGAGGCACAAGAATCACTTGAACGCGGGAGGCAGAGGTTGCAGTGAGCCAAGATCGTGCCACTGCACTTATATCTGGGTGACAGTGAGAAAAAAAGAGAAAAGAAAGAAAGAAGGAGGAGGAGGAAGGGAGGAAGGAAGGAAGGACACTAATGATTCCCAAGACTTGTCTTCAGTTGCTTCATTGTAATGTTAAATATGAGATCCTAATTTATAAAAATTTACCAACATAGTAAATCTCCCTGATACCATCACTCTTAAACCTTTAGAAATGCTACAGTATCTAGCTTCTCTAGATCAATAACCACAAAGAGGCTTAAGTGCTGACCTCATAAAGAGTTCCCATGATTTACACATTACGTGCTTTAGTGAATATCTATATATAAAAGCCTATTTTCCTCTTGGACTGTATTACAAAAATAAGTATACATTTTCATAAGATTCAAACCCAGTTCTAAATGTAAGACGCTGACTTAAGAATGTAGCAATGTATGAATGAAAAGGAAAGAAAAAAGCCATTACTAACCACAACTCTGTGCAAAACTCCCCGTCATCTAACGTAGGAATAAGATATTTATCTTGGCTTATCTAGAAGATAGCTGAAGAGGAAGAGCTCCAGCCTCCAGCTCCCAGCGTGAGTGACACAGAAGACGGGTGATTTCTGCGTTTTCAACTGAAGTACCGGGTTCATCTTACTGGGTGGTGTCGGACAGTTGGCGCTGGTCTGCGGGTGCAGCCCGACCAGCCAGAGCTGAAGCAGGGCAAGGCATCGCCTCACCTGGGAAGCGCAACGGGGAAGGGAATTCCTTTTCCTAGCCAAAGGATATTGAGACACACAACACCTGGAAAATCGGGTAACTCCTACCCTAATATTGTGCTTTACCAATGGTCTTAGCAAAGAGCACACCAGGAGATTATATCCCACACCTGGCCCAGAGGGTCCCACACCCACGGAGCCTCCCTCATTGCTAGCACAGCAGTCTGAGATTTAACTGCAAGGCGGCAGCGAGGCTACAAAAGCCAAAATTGACAAATGGGATCTAATTAAACTAAAGAGCTTCTGCACAGCAAAAGAAACTACCATCAGAGTGAACAGGCAACCTACAGAATGGGAGAAAATTTTTGCAATCTACTCATCTGACAAAGGGCTAATATCCAGAACCTATAAAGAGCTCAATCAAATTTACAAGAAAAAAACAAACAACCCCATGAAAAAGTGGGCAAAGGATATGAACAGACACTTCTCAAAAGACATTCATACAGCCAACAGACACATGAAACAATGCTCATCATCACTCGCCATCAGAGAAATGCAAATCAAAACCACAATGAGATACCATCTCACACTGGTTAGAATGGCGATCATTACAAAATCAGGAAACAACAGGTGCTGGAGAGGATGTGGAGAAATAGGAACACTTTTACACTGTTGGTGGGATTGTAAACCAGTTCAACCATTGTGGAAAGCAGTGTGGTGATTCCTCAAGGATCTAGAACTAGAAATACCATTTGACCCAGTCATCCCATTACTGGGGATATACTCAAAGGATTATAAGTCATGCTGCTATAAAGACACATGCATACGTATGTTTATTGTGGCACTATTCACAATAGCAAAGACTTGGAATTAACCCGAATGTCCATCAGTGACAGACTGGATTAGGAAAATGTGGCACATACACACCATGGAATACTATGAAGCCATAAAAAAGGATGAGTTCGTGTCCTTTGTAGGGACATGGATGCAGCTGGAAACCATCATTCTCAGCAAACTATTGCAAGAACAGAAAACCCCATACCGCATGTTCTCACTCATAGGTGGGAATTGAACAATGAGATCACTTGGACACAGGAAGGGGAACATCACACACCGGGTCCTATTGTGGGGAGGAGGGAAGGGGGAGGGATAGCATTAGGAGATATACCTAATGTAAATGACGAGTTAATGGGTGCAGCACACCAACATGGCACATGTATACATATGTAACAAACCTGCACGTTGTGCACATGTACCCTAGAACTTAAAGTATAATTTAAAAATATATATATTTATCTTGAACACATAAGGGAATACGTCATAGGAAGGGAGACAGGGAGTCTGAGGCAGGTGAATTGCTTAAGCTCGGAAGTTTGAGCAGCCTGGGCAACATGGCAAAACCCTGTCTCTACAAAAAAATACAAAAATTAGCCAGGCATGGTGGCTCATACCTGTAGTCCCAGCTACTCAGGAGGCTGAGGTGGGAGGATCGCTTGAACCTGGAAGGTTGAGGCAGCAGAGAGCCATGATTGCACCACTGCACTCCAGCCTGGATGGCAAAGTCAAAAAAAGAAAGAAAGAAAGAGAGAGAGAAAGAAGAGAAAGAGAGAGAGAGAGAAAGAGAAAAGAAGGAAGGAAGGAAGGCAGTGAGGAAGAGAGGAAGGGAAAGGAAGGGAGACAGGAAAATACAAAAAATAAAAGGCCTCCTGCGTTCACTTTCTTCCTAGGCTATAAGGAGGTGTTATCATTGATTTCTAGGAAATGTAAAAAAGATTAGCCTAGGAAACTATGGTTATAACCCTGGCCTTTTTAATCTCCTGTTTTGTGTTTGTCATCTCCATAAGCTGTATCTACCCCTCTTGTCTGTGTTTTCTGTCCTCATTTAGGTAGCTATTTTGTTTTTGTACCTTATTTTTACAGATTCAGCTCTTAGCTTTCATTTCAATATCTTTCTCCCTATAGCTATTACCCAATCAAATAACCTTGTGATAAAGTTTACTATCTGAACAAAACTGTTGTTCTTGGCCACAGGGATTTCATTTCTCTCAATATGCCTCCCATATTTTAGTTGTCCATGTTCTCTTCCATACACTCTGTTTCTAGTCCTAGATGAACAAGCTTAAGATTAGAATTTCCACTTTCTTGGTTTAGAAAATCTAGATTTAAGTAACAAATATGCTAAAAGGACAGGTGCACATTACCTAATAATTCAGAAGTCTTAGTACACTCTAATAAAGAATTTTACTGAACACTTTCTATGCACCTAGCTCTGTATCTATTTCCTAAAGTGCAATGAACGGTATGCTGGAACTGGCATATACAAACTAACTCTCAAAAACCAATGTTAAAAGATACACTTTAGACAAAATAAATTCAACTGGAGGTCATTATATTAAGTGAAATAAATGAGGCACAGAAAGATAAACATCACATGTTCTAACTTATGTGTGAGATCTAAAGATCAAAACAACTGAACTCATGGACATACAGACTAGAAGGATAGTGACCAGAGACTGGGAAGGGTAGTGGGGGGTTGGAGGGTAAGTGAGGATGGCCAATGAATAAAAAAAAAAAAAAATAGAAAAGAAGAATAAGACCTAGTGTTTGATAGCACAACAGGGTGACTATAGTCAATAATGATTTAATTGTACATTTGTAAGAACTAAAAGAGTATCACTGGATTGTTTGTAATGCAAAGCATAAATGCTTAAGGTGATGGGGACCCCATCTTCCATGATGTGATTATTACGCGTTGCATGCTTGTACCAAAATATCTCATATATTCCATAAATATATACACCTACTATTTACCCACAAAAATTAAAACTAAAAAAGGAAAAGAAAGAAAAAAATTCCAGAGTTTATTTGAGCAAAGAATGATTCATGAATGGTGTAGCAGTCAGAATCAGGGGAGCTTCAGAGGGCTCTGCTGCAGCAGCCTGAGCAGTGAGTTTTTATGGGCCGACAGAGAAGGAAGACAAATATATTTGATTGGTTAGTGTGGAAAGACCCTAGTTAGAGGTGAGTTGGCGATTTCTGATTGATAAAGTCTCTAGTCTCCTTTTACTGTTTACATTGGGCTACAGTTTGCTCATGTAGGAACTTAAAGGGCTTCAGCGGTCTAAGTTGGGTGTCCAGTGGCTTCCCCCGCCCCCCCTTTTTTTTTTTGAGTCTTACTCTGTTGCCCAGGCTTGAGTCCAGTGGCCCGATCTCGGCTCACTGCAACCTCCACGCCCCAGGTTCAAGCGATTCTCCTGCCTCAGACTCCCGAGTAGCTGGGATTACAGGCGCACGCCACCACATCCAGCTGATCTTTGTATTTTTAGTAGACACAGTGTTTTACCATATTGGCCAGGCTGGTCTCAAAGTCCTGACCTCAGGCGATCTGCCTGCCTCGGCCTCCCGAAGTGCTGAGATTACAGGCGTGAGCCACTGCGCCAGCCATTTTTTTAACACCAATTTTGCACATCACTTCCCAACTTCCAGTTCTGTGTCCTCACCTTGGTAGCTTGAAATCTGCCACGGTAGGAATCTTTACACCATAGAAATCAACAAATGGTACAAAGAGAGTTTTGGTGCGTCTTTTAAGGAGACCCAGTTGCTTACCATTTGCCAACATACAACTGGACACAATATAATTGTTTGACTAACAACTCGTCATTTTTGCAGTTCAGCTACTCAATTATTGCTATGACTAAGCATTAAATTCACATTGTAAATTAAAATATCAAGGTTGTTTAAGGAAGCAAAACGTTCGTGAAGTAGAAATATTGAGAAAACCAGGCCTTTAAAGATGTTCACAGATGGTAACAGATACTTTATGCTGTAAAATAAAATGTAACATTTCTTAAGTGCAAATATTTCTCCTACAACACGTTCACACATTGTAATCCACCAAGGTTTATTTTATGATATTTTTCTGCTGTGCCAGTATGTCAGTTCATGGTAATTTGTAAGATACTTATAAAAACCGTGGAAAAGAGTTCTTTACTGCTATTTTTGGTAAGTATGTAAGAAAACTAAAAAAAAAAAAAAAAAAAAAAAAAAAAAAAAAAAAAAAAAAAAAA
>NC_045445.1:14743956-14833374 GCF_002776525.5 Piliocolobus tephrosceles | reverse complement strand
AAAAAAAAAAAAAAAAAAAAAAAAAAAAAAAAAAAAAAATTCCCACAGGGTTGTATGGAAGGTAAGTTTGATGCAGTTTCACTGCATTTCAATCAGGGGGCACGACATTTTATTCTACTTTTTCCAGTACTGAACTAAAGTGAGCAGAATGTTATACAGTGTAAAATGATTTTGACATTTAAAAATGTGTTAAGAATAATATCTTGAACTCCCAAGTACCAACACCCATCCATTTCTCATCTTTTATTTCTCTCTCTCTCTCTCTTTCTCTCTCTCTCTCTCTCTTTCCCCAGAGGTAGTTATCTTTCTTAATTTGGTGTTCATCATTATCCAGCATGTTCATATGCTTTAACCCTGAACTATCCGTTAAAATATATATTTTGTTTTGCATATTTTAAAGCATTATAGAAATGCTATCGTATTGTTTCTATCCTGCATTTTTTTCCTGTGGGATTCATTTATGATGATATGGGTAGCTCTGGGTCATTTATTTTAGTTTCTATATCAATTTGATTGTATGATATTCAATAAACTAGTTATGTAACCTTCTGTTCACGGTAATTCATGTTGTCTCCAAATTTTTTACTCTTCTAAACATTGCTGCTATAAACATTCTGGCACATGTGTGAGCCTTCGTGTGGGGTACATCCTTAGGAGTAAAAATGCTAAGCCATAGAGCATTCACTTTAACTGTACTTGGTATTAGCAAATAGCTCACTAAAGTGTTATCAGTGTATGCACCCAGTAGTAACATGTACAAGTTCTTGCTTCGTGTCCTTCCCAACACTTGGTATTTTTAGAAATATGGGCAGATTTTTAAGCTAATAATATTCATACATAGAATGCCTACTTTTGCATTGAATCCAGGTAATTTGAAACTATTTGTAAATGTATGACTACAGTCCTATGTGTTTTTGGGGTCAGTAAAGAAATTATTTTAGCCTCTAATATGAGATTCCAAAATGTCCATTATGATATTTCTCTTTTAAGTCATTTTTATTATGGTTGTAAAATTATGGCTCACTTGATTACTTAACATGTTATCATTTGGTTTCTTATAACTTCCCATGTAAAAGAGTGCTTTCACTATCAAACTGTGCTATACACTATCAACTAAGATAATTCAGCCCAAGTCCTTCTCATGCTTTAAATTTTTCTGACTTTCTCTTCTCCATTTCTGCTTCATTATAATTTTTTAAATTTACTTTTCTTTTTTTGAAACAGGGTCTCACTCTGTCACCCAGGCTGTAGTGCAGTGGCATGATCATAGTTCACTGCAGCCTCGATCTCCTAGGTCCAAGCAATCCTCTGCCTCAGCCTCCTGAGTAACTGAGACTACGGGCATGTGCTACCATGACTGGCTAATTTTTTTTTTAAGAGCTGGGGGTCTCACTATGTTGCCAGGGCTGGTCCTGAACTCCCAAGCTAAAGCAATCCTCCTGCCTTGACCTCTCAAAGTGCTGCGATTACAGGTGTGAGCCACCACACCCGGCCATAATTTTTCATTTGTTCTCCAGAAAGGTTGTGTTTGTCGCTTATTTTGGAAATAATCAAGTTAGTGAGTCTTACAAATTTTTAGATGAAATTTATCTTTGAAATGGTTTACATTTTGTTTTGGGTGGGTCTAAAGAAAGTTTCATTTAGCTTAAGAAACTTAATCTTCACAAAGTTCAACTTCATTGGCTGTTCTCAATACACATTATGAGTCCTATTTGATGGACACATGCTGAAAATACCTGCTCAGAATTTAATGTGCTTATTCATACATGCAAAAATGAAGTGATCAGTATAGAGTGGCAACTAAGCCCTCACCAAATGCAAAGGACAATTTAATACTTAACTATGTCATGACATTTTTAAAAATGCATTTTGAAGTAAAAAGTAATTTTTTAAAAATCTGGTTATCACTTTTACTAAATGCCTTTTGAACAGCATAAAGAGTTTAGTTTTTGTCCATAACACTGGTTTCTTCCCATTTTTTCCCATAAAACCCCTTGCAAACTGACCAGTCGAAATCAATGTGAGGAAGTGTACTGAAATGTAATAAAAATGACTTGTTTTGATATTTTATTGCCTGAGATGTGACTCGTTAAACACCGTAGAGTCTGCTGCCCTGAAGGAAGAAGGCTCCTGTGTTCTAATATTTACTAAATAATAAGCATTTTCCTCAGTGAGAGTCTGTTGAGTGAAACCAGATTGATTTCTGACTAAACCCAAAACAAAATCACTGACCTAATTTCTCTTCAAGTAAAGTATTTCTTCTGCTCTCCTACACTTTCCACAATGTATTATGACATTTTTCTCTTAAGAGAATGTAATCACTTAGATGTCAGGGTGGCTTTTATAACAACCATGTATTTTTTTTTTTTTTAGATTTTTTTTTTTTTTATTATTGTACTTTAAGTTCTGGGATACATGGACAGAACATGCAAGTTTGTTACATAGGTATACATGTGCCATGGTGGTTTGCTGCACCCATCAACATGTCATCTACATTAGGTATTTCTCCTGATGCTATCCCTCCCTTAATCCCCCACCCCCTGAAAGGCTCTGGTGTGTGATGTTCCCCTCCCTGTGTCCATGTATTCTCATTGTTCAACTCCCACTTATGAGTGAGAACATGCAGTGTTTGGTTTTCTGTTCCTGTGTTAGTTTGCTGAGAATGATGGTTTCCAGCTTCATTCATGTACCTGCAAAGGACAAAAACTCATCCTTTTTTTTATGGTTGCATAGTATTCCATGGTGTATATGTGCCACATTTTCTTTATCCAGACTATCATTGATGGGCATTTGGGTTGGTTCCAAGGCTTTGCTATTGTGAATAGTGCTGCAATAGACATACGTGTGCATGTGTCTTTATGGTAGAATGATTTATAATCCTTTGGGTATATACCCAGTGATGGGATTGCTGGGTCAAATGTATTTCTGGTTCTAGATCCTTGAGGAATCACCACGCTGTCTTCCACAATGAACAACCGTGTATTTTATATTGTGAGACTCATGTGTAATTTTGGAAATATCACCAATAGCATTTTACTCCTCAAATAACACAGGAATAAAACTTGAATACACATTTTATTTTTCGGGGAGTTCTTTGGAGATGAATTTAATTTGATTAACTAATTCACTGATAGTGCTCATATAATTTGGATGTTGTCTCTGCCCAAATCTCATGTTGAAACGTAATTCCCAGTGTTGGAGGTGGGGCCTGGTGGGAGGTGATTGGATCATGGGGACGAATTTCTTATGAATGGTTTAGCACCATCCTTTTGGTACTGTCCTCATGATAGTGGGTGAGTTCTCACAAGATCTGATCATTTAAAAGTGTGAGGCACATCCCCCCCATTGCTCTCCTGCTCCTGCTTTTGCTGTGTGATGTGCAAGCTCCCACTTGGCCCTCTGCCATGATTGCAAGCTTCCAGAGACCTCCGCAGAAGCATCTGCCACTATGCTTCCTGTACAGCCTGCAGAACCATGAGCCAACTAAACCTCATTTCTTGTAAATTACCCAGTCTCAGGTATTTCTTTAGAGCAATGCAAGAACGGCCTAATACAAGTGTTTTCTCAAAAGACCTCAAAACAAATTTAAAGGCAAAAGCGGTAGTTATCCTGTGATGGGATACCTATTAAGACATCTAAAATCATCTCAGTGTTGTTTTATTTTAATGAAAGATTCAGTCAAACCAAGGTTATAGGCTTCTCTCCCCACTCTATATTAAGGCACATATACTAGCTCCCAAATGGGCTGTGAAAGAGATCATTAGGTCTGGCAATTCCGACTAAAGAGTCCTTTGCAGAATAAAGTTATAGAACAGAAAACAACTGCAGGTATCTAGGTGCTTTCCAGGATTCCTTGAGCTTCAGTATATGGAAGCAGACTTTCCCAGGGTATGGAAGCATGCACTCAGAAACATGGCTATCTAACCTTTGAAACTGCTTTTATTGCTATCTTATAGATTTGAGTAAAGCAACTTTTTGAGTAAAACATTTTACTCTGTCTCTGGTCGGATCTCTCTCTTTCTCTCCTCTCTCTCTCAAAGAGAGAATCAGGAAGCAAGGCTGAAGGTAAACATTAATCTAAAAATACTTATGGTGCCTTTAGGAGAGTATCACCGATAAATGAGAGGAAAGTTATTTTTAATGTATAATTGATGTTATACTAAACTGAAAAAAGTATATGAATGAATTTAAGGTTGAATATTCTTAATGTGGAATATATACAAGTGCATTTACATTGTAAGTACATTTACAATGTGATTAAATTTTTGAAGACCTTAAAGGGAAATTGCTGCTATATTTTAGAATAACACACATTTATAGCCTAATAAAATTAAGACAGTACAGTTACATTTGTAAACATATACAAATATAGCATTCATGTACAGTGGTTTAAATATTAAATTACTATAACAGAACCCAGCATTGTTTTAAATGATTAAAATCTCTAGTTTACTACCATGAAATTAAAACACTTTGTGCAGAGGGACATCACTATTCCAGAATTTCATTTCCCTAATTCTGTCTTCTAATCACAGTATTAGCACACAAAATAAATGTATTTTGATTTCAATCTGTTGTTGTTGCAGAAGCGTTAAGTGAAATATCAAGCATATGGACACTTTAATGAGTAACTTATAAATCTACCATCAGGAATTCCAGCAACTGGACATTAGAAGATTTATAATTTACAAGTACCTTTAGATAAAATACAATTGGTTTGCCATCCAGATTGTTCCATCAGATGATACCACTAGCATAATCAATATTATCTTGATACAATACATAAACCTATTTGAAAGACAAAGTATACATTATATAGCTATTATGTTTATTGTTTTTTATTAACCAATCACAGAAAAACATGCACCTAATATGCAACTTGAAAGTCCAACTCACAACTCATGATTCAAAAAGCAGAAATTCCAAACCATTGTTTCACAAGTCCATAATATAAAATACTCCAAACATAAATTCAACATTGCATGCAACGACTGGCCATTTGCTTCAAAACAAGTGATCACAGTATTTATATATTCAAAAAAGAGAAATCTATATATGTACTTTTTAAAAAAAAAAAACTAAGAAGAAATACAACTTCAGAAAATCTTTTCTAGAATAAATTTTTCTAGAAAATTGAAAAGTAACTAAAGACGTTGAAAAGCAGAGCTTTATTAAGAAACATCTGCGGTACAGATAAGAATATTTAACTTAAAGCTGTGATTTGTACCTAAACTTCAATGCATAAAATGTAAAGTTTAACATGTCAAAACTACAGAATGTTTAGCTTTGGATCATCTTAAAACTATAAGACAGGTCTGACGACCCTAAAGGTCAGTCAGCATGCAAAAGAGATCCTTCAGAACATATCTCTTTGGGGCATTGTAATCACACAGATAGCACAAAATTAAATAATAAACTATCAATTAACACAGCAGTTTAAAATCTCTGATTCTCTCTCTTCTCTCTTTGAAGTTTTGCTACTGAAAAGTTACCTAAAAAATACAAGTAAAACTTTTTATATGTAAAAGTTCAAAAGAATTGATTTCAGATTTTCAGGTGAAATCTAAACAGATGCTGTAAAAAACTTTAATTGGCAACAAAATAGCACCGCAATTTTGCGTGCGGGCAATGGACGATGCAAAGATGTTTCTTGCAAGGCTGAGAAACTGCAAATGACGAAGTTCACCTCAATGCTGAGAACATTCCTGTAAATGTCATGGGCAGTGTAGGATAACCTGACTACGGTGCTGTTTATCTGTAACACTTTTAGGAAATATAATATAGTTCACACCCTCAAAGAAAATATTATTTTTAGAATGTCTATTCAATCTCCTTGAATTCAAGGGGAACTTGGTCTCCTTGTGTTACTCAGAACAGCAGCTCCAAAATAATTAAGAATGATGTTAACACTCAAATGAATTTTAAAGCCAAGACATTATCTGTGCTATAACTTCTAATGCTAAGTGTGAGGATTCAAAAGGTCCATCATAAACTCAAGGTGATGTCTTCTGGTTATTCATTTTAATATGAAAGTTATTCAGTTTCCTAATTATTAAAGGAATCTATTTTATAAAAGAGATAGCTTCACTGAAAGCAAAATAAAATAATTAAGATTCTCTTCTTCTACAATGAATTTTTATAAAGATTGTACTAATTATGCCATATGCATGAAGATAATAGGAAACATGTTAAATGCATAATATCAGAGAGATGTTTACATTCTGTTTTCCAGATTATAAATGAAACTCTCTAACATATTTTTTAAACCTAATGCTGTTGACAGTTGCATATGCAGTTATAATTTCCTAATCCATTGATGGACACACATCACAATGTATTTTTATAAGCCACAATATACTATTTCGCTCTGTGCAATGTAATGAGAGGATAGATCTCAATCAAGACCACTTGATATTGTAGCATTCAACCAAAATCTACTGTGAAGTATTAATTTGTCATTTCAACATAAGTCATAAATGCATGTTGTTTGAAAGTAATATATTTTAATAATATCTTAAGTCAGGGGCTTCTAGAGAACATAGATCAATGGGACCTTTTCCTCTTATCTAGTATCATGCCACACAATAATAAACACTTAAAATGCTGATGATATAACAATACATTACATTTCAACTCTCCCAATAGCACTGCAAAAAAGGAATATTGAAAAAGTGCACTCACAGTAGAAATAAAGTGGCTAGAAAGGAATAATGTGAGTTTCCCCCCCCCCAAATAAAATGTATTACATTGATAAATGTATAGGTTAGCCCTTCCCTGCCTGAAAATAAGCACAGACCCCAAAGTAGACTGAAATTGTTGTTTTTCCATACATTTTTCAAAGGGTGCTAATATGCCCTAAATCTACTGGGATTAGTTAACAGTAATAGAATAATTTCAAATTAAAACTAATCAAATATATAATTTTATATGTCCTGCATTACAATTAGCTAAAAAATAATGTAATTAACTTTGTCCTGAATTAAATATGAGGAGATCTGGCTCTATACTTAAAATGATGATGATAAAAGTGATGGAAAATATACTCTGAGTTTTCTTAATGTTGAGCACAAATGTTTATATGGAAGTTAGATCAGTACGTTTTGTGTTTTCACTTTTGAATCTTGGAGACCTGAGCACAAGAAGGACCTTTTTTCTAGTATATACATTACAGTATTGTTTTATGGCTTTATTGGGTTTTTAAAATTGCTTCATAAAGAACAATTTATTTAAAACACTTATTTATGTCTTGATTCAAACAGTTCTTTGAGCACATATTTTAAGTGACCCATGTTTCTTATTTCTGTTCTCTCTTTCTGTGTCTTTGCCTCTCTCTCTCTCTCTCTCTTGATTAGCCATTTAAATAAGCATGAAATAGTTGGCAGAAAGCTGGCTATATTTATTTTCAAACTTAACAACTCTTCAATGCGATCAGTTAATTCTGGGGAAAATGTGACTAATTAGAACTATTTGACTTTTGAAAGTGTTCAAAATGTTACTGTCTTAGATTTTATCCTTTTCTAACGTGTATATATATTTTAAGTTGTAAACTGCTCAATTCAGCATGTGTAATGTTTCTTTGTATTTATCTGATACTCTTCTTTTATGGCTACTGCTTTTTGTCTTTTTTTTTCCAATAGGTTATTGGGTTACAGGTGGTATTTGGTTACATGAGTAAATCCGTTAGTGGTGATTTGTGAGATTTTGGTGCATCTATCACCCAAGCAGTATACACTGCACCCTATTTGTAGTATTTTATTCCTCGCCCTCCTCCCACACTTCCTCCCAAGTCCCCAAAGTCCATTGTATCATTCTTCTGCCTTTGCATCCTCATAGCTTTTTGTCTTGTACAAGAAATTGTTAACTATTCAAAGTCATGACAACATCGTCCTGTTTGATTTCAGGAGATTTATTATTTTAGCTTTTACGTTTAGATCTGTGATCCAACTCAAATTAATTTTTGTGTATGAAGTGAGATATAGAGATGGAGGTTCACTTCTTTTTCCATATGGATACCCAGTTGCCAAACATCATTTGTTAAAACAACCTTCCTTTCCCCATTTAAATGACTTGACCCCTTGACTAAAAATGATCATGTATATGTGGGACTATTTATGAAATCATTATCTTTCTATACTTACACTAATGCCATATTGTATTGATTACTGTAGTTTATAAGGGGTATTGAAATCAGGTACTTAAGTCCTCCCAATTTTTAAGGTTCTTCTGTACTAGATCCTTTGCCTTTTAACATATTTTTTAAAATAAGTTTGTCTTTTAAATTTTCAAAAGGAGTTGCTGAGATTTTGATTTTGATTGCATTTAATCTATAGGACAATTTGGGGATAATGGGTTTCTTAACAAAATTGAGATTCCCAAATCATGCACATGGTATAGCGCTCCTTTTATTAGGTCATCTTAAATATATCTCAGCAATGATCTGTAGTTTTCAGTATAGAAGCCTTGTGATCTGTTATTAGATTTATTTCCATTTATCCTATATCTTATGTTGCTAATATAAATGTTCTTTTGAAATTTTATTTTGAAATTCTTTGTTGCTAGGATATAGAATTATAATTTATTTTTGTAAAGACTGCACATTGTGGCCTTGTAAAATTCACTTATTAGTTCTAGTAGGGACTTGTATGTAAATTCCTTGCGGTTTTGTACATATACATGATCTGCTAATCATGACGGTACATCTTCTTTTTTAATCTCTTAGTTCTTTAATATTTTCCTCGTGTTATGGAACTGACTAGGACTTCCAGTATAATGTTAAATAAAAGTGGTCAGTGAATATCCTTGGCTTGTTTCCAGTCTTAGGGAGAAAGCTTCCAATATTTCACCATTAAGTATGATGCTGTGGGTTTTCATAAGTGTGCTTTATCACATTGAAGAAACTCCCTTTATTCCTTGTCTGCTGATAGTTTTTGTCATAAATGACTATGAAGTTCTATCGATGGTTTTCTTGTATCTATTGAAATGATTATATAATTTTCTTCCTCATTATGTTAATATGATTAATTACATTGATTTTCAAGTGTCTAATACAGGTATTTAAAGCCATACATTTGCCTCCCTCTTTAGCTGTATCCACAAATTTTTTGATATTTCGAGTTTTCATTTTCATCCAATTTGAAATAGCTCAAATTTCCCTTGTGCTTTCTTCTTTGCCCCATGTATTGTATAGATGTGTATTCTTTAATATCAAAATACTTTGGATTTACTGATTTCGAAATATAAGATTACATCCTGACTATATGATTCCAATCTTTTGAAATTTATGAAGACTTGTTTTATGACACAGAAGGTAGCCTATCTTGGTGAAGGCTCCATGTATACTTGAAAATGATGATGCCTTCTGCAGTTGTTGGGTGTAGATTTTTAATAAATGTCAAATAGTTCAGGTTGTCAGTATACTAGATTTTGGATTACTAATTAAGTAGTTCAATAATTATCTGAATAATTTAACAATTAGTGCAAAAAGCCTTTGAAAGGTGACCCAGATTAGAGTTCTCAAATGAACAAATGAGAAGTGACTCCATTTGAGCAGTTCCCATGTGACCCAGCATTTCTATTAAGCCTCATTATCCTTAGATTTCATTGTATGTTATAAATAAAATTTGGAACCAAATAAGTTACACCTAGTGTGTTTAGACAGCGTACCATTGCCTGGAATTCAAACAAACAAAAGACCAAAACTAGGATTTCGGAGGAATTATGTCCATGTAAGAATCATCTTATTTCACAATTAATTGATTTTCCTTTTCTGTGCTACCTTTTAACAGACAGCTAAGTGCCACTTAGAGGAAAAGTCTACAAGAAAACGGGTTTATATACAGAAATGTTACATACTAAGGGTTAATAGAAATGAACATCAGATTAGCTCCCAATGCTTCATACTACCTTCACACATAAGTCTAGGGTATAGACACAGGTGTGTTTGTATATGTGTGTCTGTGTGTGTGTAGCAGAGACCTACCACAAATAAATAACATGCTCCAAGGACAGTGTAGAACCACACACTAGGAAAGCATTCTTGGACAGTAAGGCAGGTACCTTAAAAGCATATCCTCAGTATTTAATTCTGAAGGGTACCTTACAAAACACCATAGTATCTTAAATCTCTTTCAAGATTAGCAGCCTTATAGGGAAAAGTCTAATGTGCCTTTAAATTTTTCATTCATAAATTTAAAACTATTAAAGAAAAAAATAAATCCTAGCTAACATAATGTGTTTGCTGCTTTATTTCTAACTGCAGAGAGGTCATTACTCTATGTCAATGTCATCTTTGATGAAGCTTTAACATTTTTAGTCTTCAAATTGTGTACAGTTTATTCATATTATACCTGCAACTTTGCCATTCCGAAACCTATGGTCACCAATTAAAATATGTAAACTGTTTCCAAGAATCAGACCTTCTTTTCTTCTGTTTAGATTTTTCACCAACCTAAATAATAAATGAATTAGTAGCCAACAATGGTAATACTAAGTGAATCAAAACAAATACATTACACTGCAGCTCAAACTTTCACAAAGCTATTGCATGTGTTCAAAAACCTTCATGACCCTGTGCTTGAGTCCTTTAAGTAACCTACAAAGGACTTTGGTTATTAGAAAAAATTATTACTTTAATGAGCCATCATTAACTTTTAACTCTGTGTGTACCCTCTTCCACCTATAGGGTTAGAGTACACAGTCAATGTAGCATTTCAGTTCAAGTTATTGACCCAATGAAGACAGAACTGTTACACTTAAAATTTCCAAAAGAATTATGGAAGTTTCATTCAATCCAAACAATATTTTCTTCCTGCTTTGGGTTCTCTCCTACCTAAACAGTATATTTGACAGAATTATCTTTACAATCAGTACTATATAAAGTCAAAGACATAAGGGTAGAATGATAAGACTAAAAAGTCAATATTTGAACTGATAAACAGAAGTGTAGCCATGTTGTAAAGTAGTAAAGTGTGGTCTCTGGCACACAGTAGGCATTCATTAAATATGTGGCTAACGAATGACTTAAATGACCACATGGAATGTGATCTGTAGCCATTACAAAGCCCAGACATATCAGCTAAAACATCTGAGCCAAAGGTAAACTACAAAAGAACATGCAGACTCATAGCATGTCATTCTTTCAAAGCATTTTTCACTCACCAAAGGTTAATGTTCCTTTCAGTGAGCTTTACAGGCAGTGCTGAAGCAATGAAAATGAAAGCCATTGCTGTGATATTTCTGCTTTTAGAGACTGTATAACAAAGATACAGATAAAGCAGAACATTTGATTAGCTATCTATATGCCCCAGCTGGAGATCATCACAGGCTTTGCAAACACACCTACCATTGACCGTCAGCATCCCTATGGAGAAGCTGAATGACATCTCCATTTCTAATCAGGACGTCTTCTGAGCCTCTCTTCCTGCAGTCTGCTAGGGCTCTATATTTGCCTGGAGACTGTAAAGTTGTTTTTAAAAATTATATTACAAACTTGATTGCAAAACCACTTGCATAACTGCCTGCTCTGCGACATGAAGAATTTACTCTTTACTTCACTGGTAAATGTGGTAGCTGCAGCAGCTTTGCAAGAACAGATGGACATGAAGCAGTATGTGATGGGGGACAAAAAAAGGCAGAACAAGTTTATTTAATCTGAAGAATCAATTTTTATTTGAAAAAAAAGAATTACAACATGAAATATAGGGAAAATAGCAGAGCACAACTAATTTAAGTTACATTAATTATAAGCAGAAATCCAGAAAAAAACAAGTGTGAAAATAATAATTTTTAAATAGGGCTTTTGTAAACTACTCTCATGAAAATTTTATCTGGGCACATACAGACAGTAGCCCTGAACAAAATTTACTCATGCCCCAAAAATAATTTCTGGGCTTTGTATTGTTTTACATAGGTTAAAATAATGGGCACAAAAGCTGTGGTTTCAACAAAAGCATATTAAATCATAATGTTGTGCTTTACTTGACCTTAGCCATTTTGCAGCCGTAATTTTAACTTAATTCATTAATAAACTAAATAATCCCAAGGCACACCGATTGCATTTGGTTACAAAGTAGAGAAGAAATAATTTTCAAATCCAAAAGTATTCTGAGATGAGAATCTTTCAAGCACAATATCTGACACATTAGATACATGATTTTTAAAAGACAGCGTACCATAATTAAAAGCTTTATTAAATGAAAGAAAAGAAGTATGTGCTGTGGTTTCTTTGTGTGTCCATTAACCTGAAAACAACATCTGCATCATTTGAGCTGAATGTCTTTTGCGCAGTATTTTTCCAAATGAGCTGAGAAGCAGGCAGGAAAGAGCTACTTGCCATTTGACATGGTAGCTTCATCAATATAGGAGAGCCATTTCCGACATGGGTCTCTACAAGGGAAGCAGCACCCATTATTGCTCAGTTTACAACTTGATCAAGTGAGGCCAAAAGAGCAGGCCATTCCAGCTTCTTTTTTTGGCAGGGAAGAAGAGTATATGGAATACATTGTGTTGCGTTTTTGTATGTTTTCCTTAGGAATTATTGGACAAAGAGAGAGAAACTAATAGGTTTTTCTATATTCCCATCCTCTGTGATTAAAGCATTCTTCAATTTTGCATATTAACTTTATCTTATGATACCATAGCTAGAAAAAAAAATGCTTAAAGCTGAATTCTTTACAATGCCTTCATAGATCATCTACCGCAGTTAAACACAAACTGGCTTCCTCTGACTTTTTGCTCGCATTTAAAAACTACTTCTATCCATTCCATACTCTGCTAACATTAATTAAAGAAATTAAACTTCTTTTTATTATTAGTCTAAGCCTGAGATTCCCAAAGTGTGGGAGACAGACTGTTGTGGGTTCCCGAGACCCTTTCAAGGGGTCTGCAAGGTCAACATACATTAAGACACTATTTGCCTTTTTCATTTCTCTGGGGTTCTCAAGTTTTAAGGATGTAAAGGCTTCCTTCATTAAAAAGTTTGAGAACTGCAGGTATAGACAATTAACTCTGGACAAATATCTTATCAGCTCTAAGCCTGTTTCCTCCTCTGTAAATTGAAGGTAATAAAGCCTGCTCTTTTTCATACTAATACTGTGAATATTAATTGAGAAATCATTTGGCAAACTGTAAACTATCAGACAAATATGTATTATGGTCATCGTATTATTAGGAGAAACAATATCTACTTTTTTAAAGACTGCATTTCAGAGTCAATGCTGTACAGTTTTGTGATTATCCATGCCATTACCCTCTTTTTGTTTTTGTTTTTGTTTTTTTGAGACAGAGTTTCACTCTTTTTGCCCAGGCTGGAGTGCAATGGCGCGATCTCAGCTCACTGCAACCTGCGCCTCCTGGGTTCAAGTGATTCTCCTGGCTCAGTCTCCTGAATAGCTGGGATTACAGGCATGCGCCACCACAACCGCCTAATTTTGTATTTTTAGTAGAGACGAGGTTTACCCTCTTACACTAACAGTGGAACTGCCAAATGTAATTGATTCCTCTGAGGGGCACCAAGGAGCACTCTACCTCCAGGCATCACTCCTACCCTCCAAGCTCGTGACTTTAGAAAAGTAGGGATTTACCCCCAAACAGTCCTACCTCCTCTTTAATAACCCACTAGTATCCTACCAACTTGCAAACTATTCCTTCTATAAACACTTTGACCCTAAAGCAACCTTCTTTAATTTTACAGGGTGCTCCCTTGCTCTAATATGCTGAGATTTTATATTATTAGTACATTTTTGAGAACACACTAAAATATATCCCAAGATGTTATTAAATAGTTTTTAACGTATAATGTTTATTTCCTTTATTTTCTAATCTGGAATCCAAACTGGTTTTTATAGCATATTTGAAGTTCCTTTGTTCTCTGATTTTATTTCACATGTCTGGATGGAAAACACAGTGGTGAAGCTCTACTAAAGATAAAACTGGGCAATGTATAGAGATTTGGAAAGACTGACTATTTCATCAACTTCAGTACAAGTTCTATGTATAGGTCAAACAGGTTCTACTCAAAGAAAGAAGTTCTTCCTGATGTTCATAATAAGATTTATTTCAACTACTTTGGCAATGGCACACTCCTAATGGCCTCAAGGATGCTGACAAAAGATTGCCCCTATGTGCTCCACCTATGTTTCATTAGTAAAACTGCCTCAATAATTTTAATTTAATATATTATTACTAACCATGAGGGGCCTATTTTCTTCTTCATTTTCATCATAAGTAGGGTAGAAATAGTTGCTTGACCATTCCTCAGGTTCTTCAGAGATTTCTGCAGATTGTGACGCCTCAGTCCAAACTATAAGAAAAGTGTGGAATGTGGCAGTTACTTGATGGTGCTAATTTACCACAAGGTGAGAAATAAAACTAGCTATAATGCTTTAAAAAGTTGAATTTTAAAAAATGGATTAACCAATCTAATGTAAGCAGCAAATTAACAGATCTCATCCTGGCCACATTAAACTATTCATGCAATCTTGGAAAAGTCCTTGTCACTTTTTTCTAACTTGGTTTCCTCACCTGCCAAATGAAGGTGTTAGTACTATGCTCTCCCCTTACTTCTTTGGGGGCCAACATAGATGACCTGAGGGAAGTGACCTTTAACTGGATAACTGGAAACTCAACAACGCTATCATTACCTTTTTCTCCTCAACCAGTAGAGAAATCTTCCATATTAAGGATCATCATATTAAAGTGTTGAGTATCAGGCACACTGTTAGGCATTTCTCCAAAGAAGTCTATGCTATTGATCCTAGAGTTGCTTAGGTGATCCTCATGTATGCTTCTACAGCACTTTGTACTTCCCTGCTGTAACACTCACCAAATTTACTTTTAATTGCTTAACTATCTTTCTATTCTCCTAACTTCAGGAGTATGGCAGCTGAGTGTATCCTAATTAGACTATATGCCTAGCACTTTGCATAACTCCTGGAATGCAGATCGTGTTATGTCAATATTTGTTGAATTAAATAAAGTATTTAAAATCACTTCAAATAAAACCATTCACAGAGGAAGAATAAATATTCCAGCTGTTAATGACTCTTCTCTATTCATTAAACCAAGGGTAAGTGAAATGCACATTCCTTGAAGCCAGCATATATGTTTTATTCATCACTATTATCCTTTATAGCAGGGGTTCCCAAACTTGAACATGCATCAGAATCACAGAGAGAGCCTGTTAAAACTCAAATGGCTGGGCCTTGCTCCCAGAGTTTCTGATCCAGAAGGTCTGAATAGAGCAAGAGAATTTGTCTTCTGTAAAAGTTTTCAGGTGATGCTGATGCTACTGGCCCAGGGACCACACTTTGACAACCAATACTCTCTAGTGCCCATCAGAGTATCTTGCATATGCAAGACATGAGAGTCTTATAAAAATGGGTTAACTGTATTTTGTTTATACAAAAATATCAAGTGGGTAGATTTCCAAATTAACAATGAAAGGTAAAAATTTGCACACCCATGAATCTTGTCTTAGGATGACCATGACACATACCTGTATTTGCTTCTGCCTGAACTGACGCAATTGCCTCACAGACCTCCACCACAGTGCTGGTGTGTCCCGATTCAGTTTCCTCAGTACTTATAAAAGCTCCCTGTTGCTTTCTGAAATAGTGATGTATAAAACTAAGTAAGCTTTTGTACAGTTTAAAAGTAAAAATAAATTTAAAGTGGTATTTCTTCCACTGCTATCAAGTGTTAAGAACATGCTGAGAATCCATCCAAACAGCCAATACTCCTTATTTAAATCTGCGTGACAATAGGTTGTAATATACAAAAGC
This sequence comes from Piliocolobus tephrosceles, assembly GCF_002776525.5. Taxonomy (NCBI): domain Eukaryota; kingdom Metazoa; phylum Chordata; class Mammalia; order Primates; family Cercopithecidae; genus Piliocolobus; species Piliocolobus tephrosceles. The sequence continues at coordinate 14,817,595 of NC_045445.1, read as the reverse complement.
TTACATCTCAGATCCAAGCCGGCAGATTCTCCATTATGTAAGGAGAAAAACTGCTCCCTTCTAGACCCAAAGTAGGTGTATTGTATACAATCCCCGTTGCTCTGTGGACTTATAACATTGATGAATCAGGTAAGTTGTATATAAATGAAAATGAAACCTTCAACTGATTCATATTGTTGAGCATGTACCAACTACTATTAAGTCAATCACTGCATAAAACCTAAAGATGTTACTCCTATAATGTACAATAAAAGGTTGAGTTTTTTGAACTCTGAAAGATAAAGACTTTCTGTGTAACTTTTAAATGGTTCTCCTAAATCTCCACGTGAACCACCACATGTTTCATCTGATTTTAGCTACCTCGGAAAGACGACATGCAGTGAAGGAAAAAACAGTATTTCTAATAAGCCATTTAATGATCCCCAGATACTACAAAGACACATGCACACGTATGTTTATCGCGGCACTATTCACAATAGCAAAGACTTGGAATCAACCCAAATGTCCATCAGTGACAGACTGGATTAAGAAAATGTGGCACATATACACCATGGAATACTATGCAGCCATAAAAAAGGATGAGTTTGCGTCCTTTGTAGGGACATGGATGCAGCTGGAAACCATCATTCTTAGCAAACTATCACAAGAAGAGAAAACCAAACACCGCATGTTCTCACTCATAGGTGGGAACTGAACAATGAGCTCACTTGGACTTGGGAAGGGGAACATCACACACTGGGGCCTATCATGGGGAGGGGGGAGGGGGGAGGGATTGCATTGGGGAGTTATACCTGATATAAATGATGAATTGATGGGTGCTGACGAGTTGATGGGTGCAGCACACCAACATGGCACATGTATACATATGTAACAAACCTGCACGTTATGCACATGTACCCTAGAACTTAAAGTATAATAAAAAAAAAAAAAAAAAAAAAAATGATCCCCAGAGCATGCAGATGCTGCATGGTGAATCTCTGTGCCAGGCCTTCAGAATCAATGAGAGAATTCTTTCTGCATATATGCAAACGTTCAGTGAAAACTCCACCTTTTGGAATTTCTAGAGTCAGAATACGATGACGACATCTCTAAACCCATACCAGTGTGCTGTTATAGAAGACTGCCAGCTTCCTTAATGACTCCTGGTTGTGTCCAGGCTCAGTTCCCTCCCAGGATCCATACCCTCTGTCTATGTAGAGAGAGGCCAAATCACCAGCAAGAGATCTCCATCAAGAGACTGTAAAACTGTGAACCAGTCCTTCATTTGCTCTGTTCCCATATTCTTACAACTCTCTTTTTCCAATCAGATCAGAGGTGACCAAAAATACTTTGGAAAAAAAAGGCTTATGAGCGCAGCCTCCTTTCCTGTCAGCCTACATGTAATTCTTCCAATGATATATTAAAAATAAAGCATTTTCAATTATGTTTAAAAATCAAGCCAAGGGATAACTATTAAGAACTATCAGCCTCCAATATAAGGCTGGACCTGAGAAAATGATGTGTTTATGGAATTTGATGAGTTATTGCTAAATTGGTGGATGGTTCTTGTCTGAGATACTTTAATTACACTGTGTCATGTTACATACAGAATACAAAAGATTGCAGGAGTGGTATTTCTTAAAGAATAATCACTTACTCATCATTCTGCTGAAGAGAAATCTGAATCTTATCCTGTTCCGTTAATTGATCCTGTTGCTTTCTTTTTTTAACTGAGAAATAAAACAAAGCGTATTATCATTCAGAAGTCATACTTCTTACTTCCTTAAAGGCCAATAACTTTCACACACACACACGCATTCTTGCCATTAGACTTAACCTTCACAGACTTGAAATAATCAGAGGGAAGGCCGGTCTCAAGTTTGAATCTGGAAAGGTCTGAATCATATAATATTTTATTCAAGAAGTTCAAGTTTAGAAGTAGAACTGGCTCCCATTCCAACATTATTGAGCAATGATTACTCGAGATACTAAGCAGAGTCATCTCATGGAAAGGACTGGGAATTACCACAATCAGTTCACTGTGTTGCTTCTCAACTGCTTCTTAAGCACAAGGGTTCATTTTCTAGTGTAAAGTTCATTCTTCAAAATAGTTTAAACAACCCTCTGAATCTCGATCTCCTACTAATTAAATTAACAAATCTTCTCGTTGTAATAGTGTAAAGTAAATATCAGCCCCATTCTCGGGAAAAATAATTTAAAAATCTGAGTCAATAAGCTGTTACTATACCTCGTGTTCTGAAGAATGCATGCTCGAATTTACCTGTCAAAAGTTCCTGCTGCTTCAACAAAATATTTCTTATTTCTTTTAGCCATGTCATCTTCACATCTACATTAGGAGCCTAAAGATTAAAAAAAAAAAAAGGGAGGTGGTACACATTTCCTTTTAAAAAGGATGTACTATAATAAAACAAATGTAATTGTGTACATAAAATATTATCGACTCCCTATAACACCATACTCAAATCTTAACCATCTGATTGTTAAAATTTTTATGAAGCAAATAATTCACTATCAGATTAGATGAGATAATATAATCAGAACCATTTTTGCTGTAATCCCAGGACTTTGGGAGGCCAAGGTGGGCAGATCTCTTGAGCCCAGGAGTTTGAGACCAGCCTGGGCAACATAGGGAAACCCCATCTCTACAAAAAATAATAATAATTAGCCAGGTGTGCTGGCACGTGCCTGTAGTCCCAGCTACTTGGGTGGGCAAGGTGGGAGAATTGCTTGAGCCTGGGAGGCAGAGGTTGAAGTGAGCTGAGATCATACCACTGCACTCCAGCCTGAGCAACAGGGTGAGACACTGTCTCAAAAAAAAAAATCCATTTTGAAATTGCCCTTAAATAATGGTATAATAATGCTTGGATGAAAATGTGAAATATAATTTCACTTATTTTGTCTTTACAGGAGGATTATTTTAAAAATATAATGCTTTGATGTTTAATTTTAGTAACATAAAACAAGTTCTATTATTTCCGAAAAGGCCATCTATTGCACAATAACCTTGGTGACCGATGGTAACATGAAAGCCTCCTTAAATATCCTCCCATTACTTACAAGATATTTGTTAAATGATACCAAATATTATATCTTAAACAAACCAAGAAAACATATTTTCATAGATTGTAGTCAACTAGTAAAGAATTACAACAAACAAAAAACACTGAGCATTTTTAACAGATAACAGCACATTGACAAGTCATGATACAAATATTTATTGTAATGACAACATCCTCTTGAAATGTTCTGATTCCTCTTCCCTTCCCTGAAACACGTTGGACCCTATACGACTGGCCAGGGCTTTAACCATGTTCTTTAGAAGTAGAAAGCAAGTCTGAACTGTCACATCCCCATGTCTCATAATCAGGTACCCCTAGAATGCTTAGCACAAGAGGAACTCAGAAATATGACAATTCCATAACTTGGAAACTTGATGGGGACAGAGAAGTACCTGCCAAGCTGTCAGCTCTAGTTGATAAGTTTCCTATGTAGTTGTGAAAACTTGAAGCCCTAGAGAACACCACAGGCATATCTCAATGTAGCTACTAGAAACCATTTAAATACATCACAAAGAATATTCAAATAATATTTCACTGACCTACATGAAAGGAGTGGAAATTTTGAAGCGTGACCAAAATTATTTTTGTTTATAAATTCGGGCTTTTGTATTTCAATGCAGGTTTTGGTTTCTAGAAGAATTTTTAAATGACCAACCTGGACAATATAAACTTCTTCCTTTTCACCATACCAGATTTCAAACTTGCGGTTATCACCTTTTACATATTCAGTGATTCCAACTTCATCCATCTGTAATAAATAAGTCAAAATTTTCATGAGCATTTTATTTTGAATATGAAGTTACATTAAATCTACCCTATCATATTCTAAATGAAACAGAATTTCTCTTGGGCAGAAAAATACATGTTATATTTAATGAATATGAAATGATAACTACAATCATAGACGAGAGTATTTAAATGTTTTCATTGAACTATGCACTTTATAGTTCAGATTGCATGCTTCATTTCAGTGGTTGACACAAATGTTATAAATCTGAACATCCAAGTAGCCCATCTAAGATCTAATTATGTTATAAATTAATAGTACACTATTAAATTATTGGGTCAAACACAGAAGTAATTAAACATCAATAAAGAAAAGCCACTGAAAATTAATCTAAATGGTTATTTAGAATAATCATTTGACAGATCATTTAATCTTACAAATTACAATTTATTTTGATAGAAGCCTTACAAGTTACAAACATTTAATTTATGGGACAGGAGAGAACCAGCCAGGTACACAAGGATCTCTCTATTTTCCACCAATCTCTTGGCCTTTCTAAAAAAAGAAAAAACAAATAATATGTCATGGGACATTGTTGTCTTTTTGTACCCAGTGAAACTTCTGTACACAATATCTCTTCCTTACCACAGTTTTTTCTTCTCCTCAATGTGATCATGCAAGTCATAAACTCTTCCACTTTCTTTCAACGTTTTCTGCTAACAGCTTGGCTAATTGCATTTTGGGCAATCTCATTCCTTTGCACAAACATTCTTTTAGTCCTTTCTGCCTTCCTCTTTTCTTTCAGTTCTTATGTAATTATCTAAAGGAGTATCTCAATCTCTGTTCTAGTTATGAGCTCCCCAAATGGCCCTAGTTAGAGTTGATAAGCATTAAAGGTAGTGCTAGGGAGATTGCCATACCAAGGAGAAGAAAAGCACTTATGCTTAGAAATGTAATTTAACATATTAATGAAAGAACCCGTGACATCCACCCTGAATGTAAGTAAGAAGTTATTTTCACAATGTCCCAAACTATCTTTATCTTTATATTCTCACTCCACCATTCCAACTAACCTACTTCTGCTCAAATATCACAATTTAAGATGAATAGTAATCTCATATTCAACGTTTTTAAAAATTAATTTTGTTTCATTACATGGTTTTGTCTTAATAACATGATGAGCTAGAAGGCACACAGGCTTTGAAGTTAGAGAGGTCTGGATTAGAATACATCTCTACCATTCACTAGCTAGCTATGTGTCTCGGTGCAAGTTGCTTAACTTTTCTAAACTTCAGTTTCCTCAACTATAAAATGGAAAGAACACCTATTTCATAGGGTTGATATAAGGACAAAATAGCATGGAGTGAATGCTTAGATTCTATAATGAGCTTTTTAAAGTATGAGTTTGCTTTCTACTCCTTCCCCTATTTAAATTGCAATTTATTTTTTATTTTTTATTGCAAACATCTAGTACATCATTATCGATGAGGTGAACTTTTCTGAGTTGCCCTGGAAATCTAACCATTATGTATTATACATAGTAAGGACTATGTGCAGGTTTGTTAAATTTTTAAAAATCAATGATAATAAACACATGAACTAAGGAATCTAAAGGACTCGAATCTCCCCATCTGGTCAACTTTGACTTTAGATAGGGCCTTTCCTTGCATATAAGTGGCCAACTTAAAATATAACATATAAATCATTAGAAAGTACACGGTCAGGCCATGGGATTCCAGCTTTGTATGGTGCAGTCAAAATAAGAGTTCATTTAAAGTGAGAGACACAGACAAAGGCAACAACAGACACTGGGGACTACCAGAGGAGGGATGGGGGGGACTACCAGAGGAGGGATGGGGACAAGGGTTGGAAAACTAACTCTTGGGGACAATGCTCAGTACCTGGGTGATGGGATACTTGTACCCCAAACCTCAACATCATGCAATACAGCCAGGTAACAAACCTGCAGATGTACCCCCTGAATCTAAAATAAAAGTTAAAAAAAAAAGTGAGAGAGAAGGTTATGATCCTCTCTAAAAAGGGTAAGACTTTGAAACCAATAACCCAAATTGTTAAACAACACATTGACTAGGAATGCGAGCAATTGCTTAATGCTGGAATCTCATGATAAGCAGGCAAGCAGAAGTGAGCATAGTGAACCCTAAGAAATATCCTAATTTTCAGTGGTATCACCATTTCCCCAGGAATCCTGGTCTAAAGCCTTGTAGGCATCACTGGCTAATGTTTTTTATTAAGGATATTCGGCATTACTGGGGAACCAAAGAAGAATCAGAAAGATTTTCTTCCTTCAATGTCAGGTATTATTTAATTTTTGAAGCTAGTAAGTCATCAAGCCCATCTGTCTACTTTCTATTGAAATGTTTCTTGCATCTATCCCACCTTCTCTGTTTCCATGGTACTCACTGCAGTTTCAGTTCTCATGACTTAATCACCTAATATCCCCCTTACTTTAATGTACTCAAGAAACCTTTTGTTAGCATGTCCGTCATTGCAACAAATTAAAGGTAAAATAGAAAATTAATATGAAATAGAAATACTGTATTAGGTAGAAATTAGGTCACCTCACAATAAAATGTACATCAAATGGATTTGGGTCAAATATGCGTAGGAAGGTAAAGCACCTTCCCAAGGAATAGGTATACAGACAGCCAGAGATTTGAGCCCTCTCTGACATAGATTACAAGTTTTTGGTTCTCAATCAATGTTTATTAATGACTTAGAAGGCCCTTTGAGATTTGGGGGCTTAGAGGTGGATGCTAAAATCAAAGGAGCAACTGGATGAAAACAAGAGTTTTAAAGAAGCTGCTGTGGGTTCAGAGTGAAGCAGGGAAAATAGATGATAGGCAGAACTACTTCTTTTTGACCTGACCCTGGGCAGGAACCTTGTTAGAAACAACTAGGGGCTGCTGATCCTATGGGAACAATCAAAAGCAAGGCCTGCTTATAGGTAGTCTCTTAATACAAACACCTCATGCCTGTCTCAAAACATATTGCCTGTCCTCTTTATAACTGCTGCTGAAAATTTCATCAATTGTCAAATATACTGGTGATGAGAACCATGAAAGAACATGCTCATGAAAAGTGACTAATGTGATAGCGGTTGGGGAATTAAGGACCATCATTTTCTCTATTTTTGAAATTTTCTGTGACAAATATTATATTGGTTTTAGAATTTAAAATCCAAAAGATGAAATTCATTAGATGTAAAAAAACTTCAAATTTGTCAATTATGAGTATCACGTGAATTGGAAGTTCCTCTTCTCTAATGGAGAAACCAGCTGTATCATTGGGTTGTCAATAACTTCCCCAAACAAAACTGTTCTCATTTTAATAACAAACTAATATTAGGAAAAAAATGGGGATTTGGTTTATAGGAGAGAATAAAGTAATTTTGAAAGATGGAACAGGACAGATATGGAAAGGATTCAGCCATAGGTGGCTTTGAACACCCAGGAAGGGTGGAGCTAGGGAATGGAGGAGGAACACAGAAAGGAAGGTGGGGACATGCTAAATACAAAAGTTATCCATTTTTAAATTGCATTGAGGAAAAGGAGGTAACTCTTTCCTCCCTGTCTCTCCTGTAGCATAAGGCTCCTTTCTAACAAGACCAAGAACTCCACCCAGTGCCACTGGAAAGACAGTGCTTATGAGGAGGCTGGGACACTCCTTATAATCTCAAGCCATGCTCTTCAGGATGCTATGGAGCCCCCTTGGGGAATACCTAATATTGTAGTGAGAAGAAAGGGAGGAATCAAAGCTCTGAATTCCCTCACCTTCACTTCAAGCAGAGAAGTTATGATTCATCTGACTTCTACATAAGACTTAAGATTTAAAAAAAAAAAAAAAAAACCAAAGATGTGCAGCTACAGTATAAAACGTACTATTTGAAACAAAAAGAAAAAAAAAAAAATGTACAAACGGGGAGACACACACACACACACACACACGAAACAATACTACATTACCCGATACAAATTGTCTTACTTTCCAACAGTGTTTAAAACTGTATGATGGGTATCTATCAGAGCCTTCTCCACTTTCAACACGCCTTTTGCAAAAAACAATGGCTTTTTCATACAAGAAAAGGTGTCGCTGCATTGGTTTGAATCTAGCCAAATCCTTCATTTTTGTAGCACCTTTCTTGTGTCCTATCCAAACACTGAATCCACCTTGCATTATCATCTTGCCCAGTTCATTTAAGTTTCCCTAGAATGGAAAATCAAAACCCATTAGTAGAAAGCAAAGCTACATTCAGCTCTCTGACATCAATATGCTAGTGTTTAGCTTGAGCTACTAAAACCCTGAAGAATAATTTATGTTTTTTAAAAACTTAACTTTGTATGTTAAAACATGGCATGCACCACATAAGTACAAAATTACTGTGGGGGTGGGGGACAAAAGAAACTTCCTTTTCTCTGGCTTCATATCATCTGGAGGTATTTCAGCCAGGGTAAGTCTCCCCATCTCTTCTTCAGTCCTGATTGGTGCATGATATATACCAGTTCAAGTTTTCCCACTGGGTGGAGCTAACCTGTTAAAAGGCGACACAAGTGCTAAAAGATTTGATTCTTTTCTTTCCTGTCTATTCCTATCTATAGGGGCAAGCAGCAATTACACAACAATACGTTTTCTTAGCTGACCCAAGCATTCCTTAAGTATGATCTCCCAGGTCTGGGATTGGGGGAAGACCGTTGTGGACAAGGGGGATCTCATAAATCCATTTGACTGCTGATCTGAAGCCAATTCTCCACTTAGCATTATCAGTAGTAATATCAACATTTTGATCTCCATTTATCTGATTCTTATATGTTATTTCTCAATTGGTTCCAAGAGGGGAAAAGGGATGTTGAGATGTTGACCCTGTAAAATTCCAACAATTATTAAAATGTGCTTACAATATAGCCATTTATTGCAATCTGATGCATAGAATCATTAACTGATTTCAGTAAATCCAGCATTGCATCGAGTGCCTCCTTTAACAGAGCAGATCCTTCACAGTCTTTGCTATATTTTAATAGCTCCTGTAATTAGAAATCAGGAATTAATATTAGGCAGATATTAATATCTGATTGAAATGAATAAGTTTTTGGCTAACATGCTTTCAAGCTGGAATCCAAATATAATGTCACATTTTGGAGTAATTCCTTTTACATGCTCTTTGCTGCAGTAATATTTTTAATAACTGCCAAAATAGAGGAAGTAGAATAGTGACTGAATAGTATAAAACAAAGGACATTTAATGCTTCTGGAATTGAAGTATAATAGCTATTAAGACACATCAGAGATCAGTTTTTAAAGCCATTACATGTAGGGTTCTTTTGTCCTCTACATACAATAATTTGTTTTAGCCATGATGCACTCATAATGCATATAGCATAGAACGTTATGAAAATTCATTTTAAAACAAGTCGTATTGTATTTATATTTAACACAAGATTCTAGTAATCCTTTTGCATCATACTAGGGGAGTGCCATTTGCATTTTTCATTAGGAAGGCCCCTATGAAATACAGCCTCAAAACTATAAGAAATATTTGTTTGTTTAGTTCTTCTTACAAATATTTAAAGTTCTTCAGTAAAACATTGTGTGGAAATCAACACAACTTGTATGAAAAATTAAATAGCTAAGACTCCAGATATTCTCAGCCTGGTATCTATGCCTATGGCATTTGTAGTCACAGTGAATTGATGGAGCACACTGCAAAATTCTGCCAAATCCAGCCTTCCCAGTCATTGAGCCTACCTATTTCTAGTGCTTCCTAGTAAACTATTTCCTTTCCAATGGCTTTGCCATATCTGACTCAAAAAGTAAAGAAACAAACAAATGCTTCATATAATTACCTTCAACAATAACTGATATTTAGTGATTCGTTGCACTGGTTTGAGTAAATAGGAATCCAGTCTAAGTCTGTGTTTTAACTTTCTTTGACATTCCTGTCATTAAAAGATAAATATCAATAAAATTAAATTAAGACATGTACCTGTGAAAATGCCAAGTGTTCATTGATTAAACCTAATGCCCCAATGTTTCTTACATCTCAAAGAAAATTTATTGGAAAAATCACTGTTATAGTACAGAAATTACAAGACACAGTATATCTGAAAAACTACCATAAACACTGTTTCAAGGATTGGAGAGGTAAACAATATCAACATTTCAAAGATTTAAAAGTTTTCAAATATAAATTCATATGGATGTAGAATGCTTAAAAGGTGTGAAAGCAGGGAATGACTATAGATTAACATGATTAAAACATTCTTTAATATATTCAAGAAAATTCACAAAAGACCAAGCTCTATAAGCCAAGGCTCAGAAAAGAAATTGGTTGTGCTGAATATAAATCAGACTGGATATGAGAACAAAATTTTTAATATCACAAGAAAAATAAAGCCCTCATCAACTGGTGCTATACTTCAACCAGTAATTGGCCCATTGCCACTATAAATATAAAGGTCACAGCATTGGGTTTTGGCAACATTGTAGGGGTCCATAGTTAGGGCAAGATGCAGGTATTTAGGATGAAATGTGCATAGAGAAAGTACAGAACATGAAGGGATTGGGGAAACATCATGCCTGAATAAGAACCATGGCTCTCCTCTGAATATGGGTAAAATCCAATATACAATCTAATTCAAACAAGAGTTAAAGATGGAGGACTGCTATTAGGTTGGTGCAAAAGTGATTGTGGTTTTTGCCATCACTTTCAGTGGCAAAAACCACAGTAACTTTTGCACCAACTTGATACGTGCACTTAAATCTCCTCACTCATGACACCCAACTAAAATGATGGAAAAGTTATCTTACTAGGCAAAATCACACAGTTATGAAGAAGATGAGAAAGGGGAAAACTTCAGTAAAATTTGGAAACTGGAAACCAAACTTAGAAGTGGTCAACAACTGAGCACACTGGAGAAAAGTGGATTTCAAGTTGGTGGAGGAAAAAGCCAAGGAACAACTCAATTTACGTTATAAACATCTCCTCCCTGCCCTCCACAAAGTCTCATGGATTATAGACACCAAGTACCTCTGAAAGTGGGAGGTAAAGTTGAGGTTCAAGAAAGGATGCTTGTTGAAAGTCTTTTTAAGAAGTAATTAGATAATAACAAATGTTGGTGAGGATATGGAGCAATTAATACCCTCATACACTGCTGTCGGAAATGTAAAATGGTGCAGTAACTTTAGAAAAGAGTCCAGCAGTTTCTCAAAAAAGTTAAATGTAGAGTTACTATATGACCCAGCACTTTTACTCCCAGGTATATAGCCAAGAGGAATGAAAACACATGTCTACAAAAAAACTTGTACAAAAGCATTCTTAGCAGCATTGTTCACAATAATCAAAAGGTAGAAACAAGCCAAATGTGCATCAATCAATGAATGGATAAATAAAATGCTATACATCCACATAATGGAATATTATTCAACCACAAATAGGAATAAAAAACTAATACATGCTACAACATGGATGAACCACTAAAATATTATGCTAAATGAAAGAAAGAAGTCAAACACAAAAGACCACATATTGTATGATTCCGTTTATATGAAATGTCCAGAATAGGTAAATCTATTGAAGACAGCAAGTAGATTAGTGGTTGCCTACGGCTGATAAGATTGGGGAAAAAAGGGAAGGTAACTGCTAAAAGATACTGGTTCCTTTCTAGTGATAAAAACATTATTAAATTGCTTATGGTGATGGTTGTCAACCTTGTGAATATAGTAAAACCACTGACTTGTATACTTTAAAAGGGTAAACTGATGGCATTTTAATTATATCTCAATACAGCTGTTACAAAAAGAAAATAAATGGCATGAAAAATCTAAATAAAAGCAATAAGGCTCTCAGATAACCATACCATTTTGCACAGCTGGGTGCCTTCTCTTCCCTTCCTTTGGCAGAAAATAGGATGTTTATCTAGAAAGAGTAAAACACAGGGCCTGTGGACTAAAGGACAGAAGGTTCAACTTAGGGCAGAATACCATATTGAAAAATATTCAAGCACTCTCCATGTTATATCACAAACAAGTGACTCTCAGCCTTTTCTCCCAACTTGGCTACCACAACACAAGCATCCAGATCATTATACACAAGGTAGCAGTTCAAGGAATCTGACCAGCCTAATAGAAATGCTCCAGAGATACAGGTATGGGGGAATCCCTTCAAGCAAAAAGCTTGAGACAAATAACTCAACAATGAGGATCATGGTCAATAAACCCACACATGGCCTGGAAACTTCCAATAAGATTTTTAGTCTTTACTTCTAATGTAAGTGGATAGACAAGTATCATCAGACATTTGAGGAGAACATCAAAGATGGGTAATAGAAACCAAACAAAGAGAAATAGAAAGAAAAAAGCAACATGAAGACAACAGAAGCTGTGCAGGGAGAAGAGAACAATTTTTAGAAGAAAAATCAATTATCATCTTTGTATAGATGAATGAAGATACTGAATTCATAAAATGAAAACAGAATTCTATTAAAAGAAACATTGAAAAAACAGAAAAAGGATGAGGGCTCTTCAAAATTAAAAACACAATGGCAGAAATGGAAACCTCAATAGAAGGACTAGAAACTAGAGTAAGAAGACAAAGAATAGAAAATAGAAAAGATAAGATAATTAGAGGACCAGTCCAGGATATCCAATATCTGTGCAACAGAAATTCCAAAAAGAGAAAATGGAGAAAATTGGGTGGAGGAAATCCAAGAAAAACTCCAAGTAAATTTGGACAGGAGGTTCCAAATTCAAATTTATCACCCCAAGACTAGCATAATGGGTAAAAAACAGTGCCAACATTTGAACACTGAAAATAAAATAAGTTTTCATAAGCTTTCAGAGGACAGAAACTAAGTCACCTGCAAAGGAGCAAAAATTAAAATGGCATCAGATTTCTGAATAGCAACACTGGAAGCTAGAAGACAATTAAGCAATACCTTCAAAATTCTGAGTATAATTATTTCTTACCTAGAATTCTATACACAGCCAAACTAGTAACGAAGTCTTAGGGTAGAATAAAGGTATCTGCAGACACATACACTCTCAAAAACTTTTATGTACTGTGTACACTTTCTCAGGAAAACTACTGGAGGATGTGTTCCACCAAACAAGGGAGGTAGACAAGAAAGATAAAGACATGGCACCTAGGAAGGAGGAGAGCCTATGCAACAGACGACAGGTGAGAATTCCAAAAATTATGTTCACCAAGATGCCCAGATGACAGCTGTGCAACAGGCCTAGTGAGTCTAGACAAGCAAGACGGAAAACCCCAGGAGATATTTCTTCAAGAATATGAAATTCAGAGAAAATAGAAGGTGTTTCAATGTAATACGAAGAGATTTTTGTAACTCCCACATCTGGGAGAGGCTGGGGTAGAATAATGATAAGTATCTAGAAAACTGAGTAAAAAGACCATTGCAAGACAAACAGAAGGGAAGGAAAAGCAACCCTATTATACCACATGATTCATCTGAGCAAAGAAATTACATAGTCTTAATTTAACACTGTATATCTAACCAAAATTACGATATGACTATAGTGGAGATTTTGAAAGAAAAGAAGTATATTTGTATATGTGGTAGTTGGGTGGGAGGCTGTGAAAGAGAGCTAAATCTTCATCTTCCATAGGATAAAGGAGAAAGATAAGCATGCCATTTGGAGCTATGGAGGTAAATACCAAAGGATGTAGCTAAAAGTGCTGAAAGTGTTTGCCTCTGGGAAGTTACAAATGTGTTTGTGTGTGTTGGCGGGGGAGGGTGGATTTGCTCTTTAACCTATATACGTATATGCATACGTAACGTACTTAAAGTAGAAACTGAATTTATGATTAAGAAATATCCCAATATCTTCCAGAAAGAGTATATCCAATACTTGAATAATTACTATACCTGGAAAAATGCACATTCTGAATACTTCCTCCAAATTGTTTCTGATCTGGGCTTATTCTGACAATATTTTGCATACATCTGAAAATCATCCTTCTGTGATAAAAAAACAAATTCAAATGTATTACTAATTTGTGAATATGACTTTTGCCATCAAGAAAGGCTAAACAAGAGGGGTAACCAAGCATCCTAGGAAATGTGGCCTAAAGGGCCTACTGTACTAGCAGCTGGTCAAAAGCCTTCTTTATATTCCAAGAACAGTATGCCCATTGCATCTGGTGGAAGAACACATAATTATCTAAGTAATATCAGAACTTCCACTTGCCAAGCTTGAGGCTTAGATGGAGCCTTCTCTGTCTGAACTATAGAAACCTACTTTTTTGCATAATGATGAACTAACAGGGTGCCAAGAAACATATTCTGTTATTAGTATCTTGATTCCCTAGTGAATGAACTTGTACCTGACTTCCAAGTTAGAGCCTACAGTCCTAGGTTCATCATTGGGACATTATCATTGTAGCATAATCCATTTAGGCACTTAAGCAATTCTCTCTCCCTGGAATCCTCTTTCTCTGACCCTTGCGAATGGGCTACCTCCTACTTATTATTTAACATTTATCTCATGAGTTATCTCTTCTATAAAACCATTGTTTATACCCCCATTCTATGTAAGATGCCCCTTTCTGGATTTTCCCAGGACCATTTGTATATTTTGAATCTAATGCAAGTCATCTTCTACACAATTAATAATTTCCCTGTTTTTATACCTAAATAGATTTGGGCTTGGTATACACATTATCTGGCACAATGCTTGGTGCATAGTAGGTGACCGGTAAATGGTTATTGAATAAATAAACAATTCATCAATAAACATTTATTAAATCACAACTGGTTGCTAAGAACACTGCTAACCTAATGAGAGATACAACAATATATAGGATATAGACTCTGGATCTAAGGGCTTTCCATTAAGTTTCAGAGAAAATTCATGTATACATGTAAAGGTGCACAAGCACAGTAAATATAAAATCTCCAATGAGTAGGATAAACATTACATACTATAGAGTCTAAAGGAAGGATAAACTGCTATTGCTTGAGGAAGTTGGGAAAGAATTTGGTCATAATTTAAATGTGTTTAAAGTTAAAACATCTTAGTCGGGCGCGGTGGCTCACGCCTGTAATCCCAGCACTTTGGGAGGCCGAGGCAGGCAGATCACGAGGTCAGGAGATTGAGACCATCCTGGCTAACACGGTGAAACCCCGTCTCTACTAAAAATACAAAAAATTAGCTGGGCATGGTGGTGGGCACCTGTAGTTCCAGCTACTTGGGAGGCTGAGGCAGGAGAATGGCATGAACCCAGGAGGCGGAGGTTGCAGTGAGCCGAGATTGCACCACTGCACTGCACTCCAGCCTGGGTGACAAAGCAAGACTCCGTCTCAAAAAAAAAAAAAAAAAAAAAAAAATTAAAAATTAAAAAATAAAAAATAAAGTTAGAACATGTTGAGCAAGGTTGACACACAGTTCTTTCTTACCCTTATTCTCTTCTCATTTCATAAACACTTTGTGGGATAAGATATCTATTTTGAAGCTTTCAACAATCACCTCTATTGAATAAACTCTTAAATCAAGACAAAACTAATCTTTCAGGAAGAAGAGAAACTACATAAGCAGAGAAGCATACACAAAAAATATTCAAACAGAAAACTCTAATGGAGGAGAGTACGATCACTAACTTGGGAAGTCAATTGTATTAACCATACTCGGGACACAGAGGAATGGGCCTCCCTAAATGCTTTTGTTGAATGAAAAGAACTGACAGCTCTCTGTTTCTATGAAGTTCCTGTGATAGATGCCTTGGTGGCTGGAAGTCAGACTAGATCCAATTCTAAAACTTTACGTGTATTTTAATAAGACAAATATTATAAATAATAAGGTGTTTTTTAGGCAAAAAATTAACCAAGCCCCAGAAAGTTTTGTTACGATGATCCCAACTCTTACATCTTCATAGCCAGGATTGTCCCTGGATTACTAGGATTACCCAGGAGTCAGTGTTCAAGAGCTGAGCCGCTGAAGCATTTGATACCACAGAATGGAACGGGCATTTTTATGCTCTGGATATCCCAGTGCTTCCATTTCTGCAGCAAAACTTGGTTCGGTATTAAATACTCGCTGGAGTAATGTATCTTCCCCAAAAACATAAAGACATAAAGTACCTATCTTGTCGCCAAATCTGTTCTTATAAGTGCATTGCTATTTTGGTGGTGCATATTTATATATTTTAAAAAATAATTTAACTAACCCTTTCCAGGAAACAAGGTCCCACGCTTTCTGGAGCATGAGCGCAATTTTCCAGGCTGCTCAAGAAAATGCTGTGAAAATTTCAGAGAAAAAACAATTACATGATTTTATGTGAAATGTAATAAACTGGTCAAGAGAGCACTTTAAATAGTTTCATAAAAAATAAATATTCAATTCAGCAATTACATACTCATTATGGAATTCATATATTTCTGCCATGTTTCCAAAGAGAACGTCCTTTTTCTTTCTCAGGAGAGGTGGCATAAGATCAAACATCTCTGGATTATCCATCTCCACTCTATAACCCTACCCAAAATAAATACATTCATGCATTTTAAAATATTTACATGTACATTTGGTTGGGCTACTAATGGTGTAGGTACAGCAGAATATTAGGGGATTTGAGGGTGAACTTGTTTGAATTTTAATTCAATTTTAATTCAATTCAAATCTCCTACCCAAAGTTATCTATGATTTTTTTTTTTTTTTTTTTTTTTTTTTTTGAGAAGGCAGGACAAGGAAAGGAAGTCAAGGTTTTCCAGTCAATAGGCAGAATAAAGTAATAGCTCTTTGGCCTTCAGAGTAGCTTGTAGTGTAGGAAACAAGATAGAAACCAAGATAAAAACATAGATTACAGGTCATCAGCTTCTCCTTAAATTGGCAATATGTGTTTAGGTTTTTTCAGACCAAATAAATACCATGACATTTTTGTCAAATGAATATTTTATCCCATTCTCAGTTTTTTACATCACAATCTCTAAATAGCACCCTGGGAATAACTGTAACAATCGGCTATATCCCTAAGAGAACGTTTTGTCTTCTGTAACAAATTCTAAATCAATCATTTCCATTACTGAGGGAGAGCGTGAATGTGCACGTTTAACCAACATGCTGCATCAAACAATAAAAGAAATGCCCACTGCTGCCATATGACAACCAGGGAAGGAGATGGAAGTAGAAGATTGTCCCTAAACACTTTCTAATGAATGTAGCAAGGGATCATTCGGGAAAAGATAGGGCAAATACAATTTGAATAGCTTACCAACAAAACAGTATACAGTTCTCGAACATAAACTCTCTCAGTCTGTATCAGTTCATTTAGGACGTGGCTAAAATGAAAAGACCATATTTATCAGTTATTTTATTACTGAGATCTATATTGCAATGTTTCAAGTATTATCATCATGAGAAGGTAAAAATAGCTAATGCATAGGAACTATCAATGGTTTTTGTTTTAGCATCAAAATATGAAACTACTTTTATGGTTTCTAGAATAAAAACTATATATATAGTCTTATGGGTGGTTTTTATTCATTATATTTATATTCATTTATATATATATAAAAATATATATATATCCCGCTTTTTTCATATATATATATCTATATATATATGCTCAAGGGTTACTATAAGCTTTAAAGAACTTTATTTCTAACTCACTGAGATTAGGAATAAATTTACTAAAAACTCACAATAACTATTCTTAAATGTCTGAGGTTTTTATTGTTTTGGGGTAGCATAGTTTATGAATTTTAATACCCTTTTTTCCCCTAAAAAATAAGTATTAGCATTTTAGGCACTATTTTTCCCTTTTCCCAGTAATGTTCTGAAATTTTCTAAGGGAGGCAGTAGATTTTTTTACCATGTCTCCCCAAGTGTGTGTCATAGTTATATTTCATATATATATATATATATATATATATATTTTTTTTTTTTTTTTTTTGAGACGGAATCTCACTCTGTCACCCAGGCTTGAGTGCAGTGGGGTAATCGCAGCTCACTGCAACCTCCACCTCCCGGGTTCAAGAGTTTCTCCTTCCTCAGCCTCCCTAGTAGCTGGGATTACAGGCGCTTGTCACCACACCTGGCTAATTTTTGTATATTTTGGTATAGACAGGGTTTCACCATGTTTGTCAGGCGGGTCTCGAACTCCTGACCTCAAGTGATCTGCCCGCCTGGGCCTCCCAACATGCTGGAACTGCAGGCATGAATAACCACGCCCCACCCATTTCTGTAATAATTTTGTTTATTGTCTCTGGAAAATAAAATATATTTTCTTTTCAATGTGATTTCCAATCGACATCATATTTAAAACTCACTTCCCTTGTCCCCAGTATAAGTAACCCATTTGATTTAACTTATACTTTTGACTATTTTTCTTTTTCTTTTTGGATATTAAAACATTTAACATTTGAGAGCCTTATAGTATATATGTGTGTGTGTGTGTGTGTGTATGTATGTATCTCACACACACATATGTGTACCTACAACTTGCTGCAAAATGCTTGCTAATTACAACTCTGTAATAAAACATTTAAAAGATGAATATTCTTATGTCTAGAATATTAATATGCCATTATAACAGTGAACACAATTACTAACATCTATTAAATAACATTGTATAAATCTGTATAATCCTTTGTAATTTTTGATGTACCATTCTATTTGATTTGCTTTAATGTGACCCCCAGAGCAAATGCCAGAGAAAAGGCAAGTAGGCAAGGCAAAAAAAACTTTATTAACTTGCCAATGTGAAGGAGGGGCGAGGTTCACCGGCCTCCCGCGGTGGAGGCCGACAAAGTCGCTCAGGCGTTCTCGGGCGAGGTTCCTAGGTCCGCACACCAGCAGGGGCCAAGGAAGTTCGCACCGCGGGCCTACCGGGAGCGGCTTTTATGTCCTGGGCCCCAGAGTGGGCGGGCAGTGGGTGGGACATAGGCAGGTCAGGGGCAGGGGTGGTAGGCGTGGCTAGGCGGGTTCCGGTTTTTCTCCGTTGGAGGTCGGGTTGGGCCTGCGCAGTCGACCCGTGTCTTTCCCGGGCGTGGGAAAGTTGACGGTGAAGAACCCGGAACTGCGCCATCTTGCCTCCGTTTGTCCAAACACTATTCATTTTGTATACCGAAATTTGCTAAGAGAATAGATCTTAACTGTTCTCACCACACAAAAAAAAATGGTAACTATGTGAAGTGATAGATGTGTTAACTAACTTGATATGGTAATCATTTCACAATATATACACATATCAAAGCATCAAATTGTACACTTTAAATATATGTAATTTTGTCAATTATATATCAATAAAGCTGAAGAATTAATAGATAAGGTAATTACCATGATTTGATCATTATACATTGTACACATGTATCAAAATTTCACACTGTATTCCATAAATATGTACAATGATTATACGTCAATGAAAAATAATAAAACTTTTTTAAGAATGATAAACAAAAACCTCCATTTTATTTCAGTCTGGGCAAAAAAAAAAAAAAAAAAAAAGAGGATAGCAACATTCTGAAAAAGTTTAGTTAATTTTCTTCAAATCACATAAACAGGCCATAGGTTGGCCAGGCCTAAAACCTGGACTTCTGACACCTAAACTAGTGCTCTTTTCATCACACCCAGTAAAACCCCATTCTGTGAACTCAAATTTCTAATTACATTGGCCTTGAACACTGAACCAGACTCCCACAGTTAGATGTGTATGTGAGTTTATATTAATAAATAAAGGATACTTCTTTAAGACATCCAAGCTATTGCCATTGTCCAAATTGGAGGATGGACCAGAACTTCTCTTCTCCTGACAATCACGCACCACTTCAATCTGAAATACAGCAAATAAAAGTTAAATTAGCATCTCTGTAGGTATAATTCTTCTTCAAGGCTATCCAGCTCAAATTAAGTTTATTCTAGGTCCTAACTCTGAGGATAAATTGAAAAATAAAACTATGATATTTTTCAAAATAACTTTGATACACACTAGTAAAAAGTGATTTGAGTTGCCTAAGAAAACAGATTTAAGACACTAATTAGAACTTATTTTATGTATTAACTCTCTATTTATTTAGCATTCTTGGAAAATAAGGTTGATTCATAAAAAGTTAATTTTCTAGATAACTAAAGTGTATTCATTGAAGAACCAAACATCTTTTTAACTGTAGTGATTTTTGATGGAAACCTTTCTAGAAAATATTACATGCATCCTTGAATTCTTTAATCAAAGACATACAACATAACTGATCCTTTTTCTTTATTTTTTTTCTAAGATCTGGGGCAAGCTAGAAGATCCTTTTCCTAATGATTCGATGGCATCATCATAAGCTTGAACATGATAAAATCTAATGATGTGCTGCAGGGATACCTGCAGAACTCCATTGTTTCTTGAAATAACTGTAACCTGTACATCTCTGTCTTTACTCCCTACCACATGTTAGTTGCTATAAGTTGCCTCCATAATTCTAAGTGATTGCCTTATTTCACAGACTCTAAAGGACTTGGACTGGCCTACTGAGTCAACTGCAAAAGATTTGTGACGATTATTTGTTCTTAAGAAGCATTTGAAGTGTATTCCTGGTATCCAATCTCAGCTGTATTGGACAGCTGAGCTTGCCAAAAGCCTGACCTCCAAGTAAATGTAACATTGCTTTGTGATAACTAGAACCCCAAATGAAGTACAGTATCTGTCAGCTAAATATTTCCCTAAAATGTGACCTACTTATTACAAATGAAAGAAACAAACATGTATTACGACTTTCTATATATTAGGCATGCACAGTCCTAGGTGCTTAACACATATTATATTTAATGCAAACAGCATTTAGCAAGTGATGGCATTCCTTTCCTCATTTTACATTTGGGAAAACTGAGGCTCAGAGAGATTTTATAACACGTAATACTACAGAATTTGCCTTTCACACTGTTTCTTTCTTGAAACCAGAAGTTGTGGCTGTACAAAATAATAACCAGGCCTGGTATATCAGTATAGACCATTCACTAGGCTGCTATTAATTATATTAAAACTTAGAGCATTATCATATGCCACGCATGTTCAAAGTGCTTCACAAATATTAGATTATTTTATCTTTAACTCCATGATGAGAGTGTTCTATTCTTATGCCCATTTTATATATGGAAACTGAGTTCCAGAGAACTTACCCAAGTTTATACGGCCAGTAAGTGACGGAACTGGGATTATAAGCCAGGCAGTCTAGTTTTACAATTTGTACCACTATGCTATACTGCCCCTTAAAAATATGTTCTCATCTTTATTTACCACAAAAAACACACGAAGAAAATGTGGGGTCTTGGGGACCGGGAGCAGTGGCTCATGCCTGTAATCCCAACACTTTGGGAGACCAAGGTGGGAGGATCACCTGAGGCCAGGAGTTTAAGATCAGCCTTGGCAACATAGCAAGACCCTGTCTATCAAAAAAAGTGTGAAAAATATTAGCCAGGCATAATGGCCCATGCCTGTAGTCTAAGATACTCATGAGCTTGGGGTGGTAGGATTGCTTGAGCCCAGGAGTTTGAGGCTGCAGTGAGCTATGATTGCACCACTGTAGTCCAGCCTAGGCAACAGAGTGAGATTATGTCTCAAAAAAAAAAAAAAAAAAAAAGAAAGAAAGAAAAAGAGAGAGAGAGAAAAGAAAATGTGGGATCTTGTAGCTATGATGAGTCTACTTCTTTACAAATATCAGACTATCATGGATAGCTGAGAAGAACAGAATCTTGTATGTAACAGTAAATAAGTATATTGGGCGCAGTGACGCACACCTGTAGTCCCAGCTACTCAGGAGTCTGAAGTGGAAGGGTGGCATGAGCCCAGGAATTAGAGGCAGCAGTGAGCTATGGTCACCCCTGTGAATAGCCACTGCACTCCAGCCTTGGCAACACAGTGAGACCCCATCTCTAAAAAAATTTAAAAACAACAACAAAAAAGAATGGATATGTTTTCTGAGCTAAGAGTTAGCCTCTGCATGGTCCATTAGAATCTGTCCTGTGTGTTTCATACTTGTAGGACTGGAATTGCTCACGAAAGAAAGTTTCTTCTGCAAAAAGGTGCAACACTTATTTACGATTATTGAAGTGATGGTGGGTGGTGGTAAAAAGAAGCTGGAACATATACAAGATGTTCTATGGAAATGATTCTAACCTTGAGCCAGGACTTGAGAAACAGCTCATACTGAGAAACTGACATGTCTGGGGTTATGCCAGTAATGCAGTGAAACACAATGCAGCAGAAGCCTTTTTTCTTTTAAATAGTCTTTCAAAGACACAATATTTGTCTAGTGAATAAAAAATATGGTTTAAGGCCCATACCAACTATGCAACTAAAGCAAAAAAGTCAATTTTGAATTAATTAACGATATTTACTTTTAAGTTGCTCTGATTTTGTCTCCAAGTCTTCTTCCCTGGTAGAGAAGTGTGAAAGAAGAATTTCAAACGAGAATTAAAGTCAGCACTTTTAATAAAAATACATATATATTTATTAAATAATTTGAGTTAATATTCCAATATGTTTATATTAATATTTTAAAATCACACTATAGAAGATAATGTTTGGTTGGACTTACATGATTTCATCTTCTTACTGAGCATGGTTTTGCTATGTATTCACCCATTCTCTCATTCATCAAACATTCACTTACTTGCCAAGCATTGAGGTAGGTGTTAGTGCTCACAGTTACTTGCAGATTTAATATTCATTCTGACACAAAAACGTTTAATGAAATTGTAGCTTATTGATTAACTCAATCAAAAAGAATTTTGAAAAAATCTAAGTTTAATCTACTAATTAGAGCACCTACACTTATTTGGCACTTTCTACATATTGAGCATTATCCTAAGCCTACGCATGTATCTTCTTTTTAAATACTCAAAATCATCCTAAGAGGCAGGTAACAACTTCTGTCCCTATCTTCTAGATAAGGAACTAAGGTTAATATCTTGTCCAAGAAGCAGAGGTGGTATTCAAATTCATATAATCTACTCTCAGAATGTTTCTAACCACCATATAAACATTTCCAAAGCATGATAAAATGTTAAACATGTCATCAAAATTCAAAGCTTTCATCTTTTTTTTTTTTTTTTTTAATGTTTAGTTTAAAAAGGGTGAGCCACTGTATTATTAAGCAAGGAATCCAGATGTTCCTACAAAGCCAAAGGCATGGTCCAACCAAAGACTAGATTGTTTAGATCCTAATTCTCAGGGCTGCTGAAAAGGCTATTACTCACACAGGCTGCATGAGACTCCTCTCTCCATGAAAGGAACAAATCTTTTGTCCTTCCCTCCTCAGCAGAAGCCAGTGACAAGCACACTCAGGAAAACGAAGGCCTGCTACGTTCTCTAGACACCATACTTCACTTTCACTTACTAAAATATATTTTCTATCTAAACTTCAAGTTTATATAATCATTTATATAAATATGTATTAAACTTAGTGGGAATTATACAAAATTAATTTCTCAATGAATACTAATATGCTCCACTTCAAAGAAACCTGTTCTACAGAGATTCAAACTTATTTCTAAAGGTAACTTAAGAGGCAATTATTAGTTTTGCCAATTAATTCTTTGCAACTACATTAAGAGATACAAAATAAATATATGCACAACTTAGAAGAAAAACATCTTATTCTTCAAAGCAAGGTAGATGTATTCATTTTTTAACAATGTAAATATATATAAAATGATTGAGCACCTACACCATATGCTAAGCTCCGTGTCTGGCTGTGTTTGGGGATACAAAGATGAATTGCACACAGTTTCTGCCCTTACAGAGCTTAGTTTAGCAAGAGAGACAGAAAACAGACAATTCCACTAAAGCCAAGAAGAAATTTGGGAGTACACGTTATCACACAGCATGAACACCTAAGCAAACAGGGGTGCAGGGAAGGAGAAGATGTGGGGAGGAAAAGCTTACCTGAAGGAAGTGGCTTAGAAATAGGAAATCTGATGGAGGAGTAGAAGCTAACATGTGAGAAAGGGAGAGGAAAGGAAATAGTGTTCCAGAGAGAGAACAGTGTGTGTAATGTCCACAAAGTAAGACACCTAGGAAAGGGAAGAAAAAGTGGGCAGGGTAAGTGGAAGAGACAGAAAGACTGTCACAGTTGCCAAGGCCAGGATGATGTTAGCTTGGATTAGGAAAGTGGCAGTAAGGATAGCAGTGGGGATAAAAAAAAAAAGTGAATTGATTCGAGAGAGATACTTAGTAGGCACAAATCCACAGGATATAGAATTTTTGACCGTTAGAGGTAAGGTATAAGTGAGGAGGAACCAAGGTCCCAGGCTTGGGCAATTGGGGAAATCACAATGCCATTCACCAAGATGAAGAGTAGAAAGATTGCAGGAGAGATGAGTTAATCTGAGGTATGTTGAGTCTGAGTTGCCTACGGGAAATTCAAAAAGGCAAATTATAAACAGAGGTCCAAAGCTTAGAAGAAAGATCTAGGCTAAAGATACAGATTTAGGAGCTCAAGCCACATTTTACATTTTATTCCTTGCTGTCAATGTCTCCCATTCTCAATAACTACACTCTATATTCAATGTTAATTCTACAAATATTTATCACATCTTGCTAAGTGCCAGGCCCTGTGCTAGGTGCAGAATTATATTTGATGCAAAGATAAATAAATAAATAAATAAATAAATAAATAAATAAATAAAAGCAAAGAACATAAAAACAGTTTGACTCATTTTTATGAGAAATTAGTACCTATGTTTTGAGTTGACCAAATTTTATATATTTGGCTTAGCGATTAAAAGTCTTAAGAAATTGTTTGGAATGGATTGTTACAATCCCTATTACTCACAGAGCAATTAGGTAAAATGAACAAGGTTTGTAGCATAAATAATGTTTTGATTTAGTTTACAAAGCATGATGCATAATAGATAAAATCATTTATCCATCCATGTCACTTATTTATTAAGCTGCATTCAACCTCATAAATACATTAGGCAGTCTCGAACTGAAGCAAATCCAAGCTACTCCTAACAAAAAGTTGGATCATGAAGTATCTTAAACAAAAGAAGGCCCGATTCATTTTAGCATTGTCAATTGCTTTTCTTTATTCTTTTTTGGGGGTCACTTTATGAAAGACATTGAGTTTAGAAGCATAATCTACATTTCATATAGTCATTTTCCAAGGTAAGCACAATACGAAGAGAATAATGGATGGTTATTAAGAAAAACAGGAAAAAGTTACTTGCAGGTAGAATGCAAGAATGAACTGCTGCTGTTTTAAGATGCCAAACTGGTTTTTCACAAGTACACAAACTCAGAAAAATGTATTGGCAAAAGTAATATAATAAAGATGGGTACCTTTTGAAAAAAGTTTACATGCTTGAAAGAAAGAGTATCCAACTCCCACTGCAAAAGGAAATTGTAATGCCATTAAATAAGAATATCAGGAAAAAAAAGAAACAATACAAAACAAAATGTGCTAATGAGTGACTAATAACTTGCATGGATCTGTAACAGTCTCCTCAAAACTCCGTTCCTCAACCCAAGGTGTACCACTTTAAGAACCTCTACGAGAAGTTGAGATTTTAGAGGACAATTAAGCAAGCAGCTTTAACCAGAGGAAAGGACTAGTCCAGTTTATCAAGTATTTTTTTATAGTCCTCAATTTTTTTCACCCTATCTTTACAATAACCTGTTGGAGTCAGTAGGTACTATCGTCCTTATTGTCCAGGTAAGGAAACTGAGACTAAAGAGGCTAGGCGAACTGTTTAAGGACACACAGCCAGTACATGGAGCCAGAAATCTAACCAAGATCTGTCTTCTCCTCACAAATATCAACCTATTTCATTTTTAGTCTCATAGCTATTGGGTTTTATCCTCTTATTGTTTTTTATTTTGTTATCTTTACTCTTTTTCCAGTAGTTGTAATATTCCCTGTATCTTTGATATATCTTTGATATGGTATTTAAGACATTGCTTATAGTTTTATTTGTAAATATATTTATATATTTCATAAGTATTAAACATGGAACTTTCATAATCTTAGCCTAGTTACCTGCTTTCATCACCTTTTGAAAATCTGACCCATGCTAGATATAAGGTATTATTTTTATGCTCATTATCCTTGGCTCAAGCCTTCTCTGAATTCCAAAGCAGTTCTCCTACACTAATGAAGCTTCTGATTCTATTTAGATCAGATAGACCGAATTTACTCCCATCTTCACCCATTCCACTTACTTAGGGCCCTAAAGATCAAATTACTCTCCTCTAAGAAGCCCCGAAGGCAGCTCAAGGGAATCCCTGAGCCATCCATATCCAGAGTAGTTCAACACATTATAAGGATAATTATTATTCCCATAGAACTTAGAAAGAAAATAGATCTTACATGGATAAAGCTAGGAATTAAAACTAGAAAATGAACTCTGTAACAGTAAATTACCAACAAAATTATTCTATTTAACAGCATTTATTTAGAAAAGGCAATCCATCTTATTATCTAAGCCATTCACTTACTGGTAGCTTATAAGAACCAAGTCATATTTCACCACTATGCAATACATCCATGTAACAAAACTGTATGTACTTGTACCCCCAAATTTATACAAATAAAAAAGAACCAAATCACTGTTTATCTAGAGTAGCAGTAAATATGTGTGTATGTGTGTGTGTGTGCGCACGCGCGCACGCACACATGTGTGTACTAGCTTCGTATTCTTTCCTTCACCTGCTGGAAAAAATGCAAGTTTGATGCTGGTAAAATTTTCATACTGATTTGCAAGGCAGGAGTACTCAGTACTGAGATGTTCACAATTCCTTGTACTGTACTATATTACTATTATGTTTTACTACATACAATAACCTCAATCTGACTCTTGCCTTGCACAATATAAATATGACCAAAGATGCTAAAGTGAAATTTTCATCTATCCGCATTGAAGAATAAACTCAGTATTTACATCAAGAGTAACAATATAAACAATAGCAAGAGAAAAAGAGACAGAGAAAGTAAGACATTTTACCTTGTTTAGAGGAAAAAAATGGTGTTCTAGATGTGATCAAATTTTCAGGTGTGGGTACCACAAATTGGATTGGCCTCACATGCTTATGTACCAGGTTCCTGAAACCAGCCTGCTGGTTCTCAAATATGCTTCGAATGTTTTCAAGCTTGAGTTGTATAGTCTTCATTTGAACCTGCAGGTTGCATAAGAATTACAGGAAATATTTTCTGAAATGAGGTCAATACAAACCCCATTACATTTCTCAGACTCAGATGATCAAAAAACAATTTAGAGTTTAAAAGATAACAACAAGCAATTTAGAAAAATAGCAAAACAGATTAATGTTTTATGTTCACATGGATATAAAACCAAAATCTCAACCAAAACAACCTGAAGGAAAAAATTACCAAGAAGCAGTCATGAAATTGGTCACTGCATAGAGTGATTTGCCCTTCATTGGTTCATTGGCTGAATCAGATAATGGCTGGGAAAGAAGGCATATTGCTCTTTCCTGTTTAGCATAAGAAAGTCACCAAGTTAAAAAAATAATCAAATGAATAACATTGGTATAATATTTTGTTACATTTTACCCTGTAGGACACTCTCGTTATAGTCCTCTATGTTGCAACAGGCTCCTCGGAGCCACTAATGGATAATGCACATTTGTACCTCTTCTAGATGCTTTGAGGAAGCTAGAGTTAAGCTTGGTTGCTTCCAGAGAATCACTGGGCTATTGCCATGACTAAATTTCTGATTTCTTGGGGCGTCCCCTAGGATATTCCGCTAAGCATGGGTCTAGATACTGCTCCAGCCTTGGAGTCAACTACACATTTTAGCAGCAAATAGCATCACAAATGCTCTTACCTACAATGTGGATAATCCTTCATGTGATTTCCAAGGGGGCAGTACTGAACTAACCTATAGCTCTCCACCCTGTTAACATCAACTTCTGCCTGCTCTTCCTTCTCCAAGAAGACCCAAATCCTATCTTTATGCTTTCATTCTCAAACTGAGTAGCAAAGCCACATCATCCACAGAGCATCTGCTGATGGTCACTGCAGCACAAAGGAAAGATGTTTGGGGTAAAGTACTCTTGATATTCTTGACATGGACCCAACATTCTATTATAGAAGAGCTTTGGGGCTTTCTCCAGTGATGCACAACAAAATATGTGTGAGAACACCTAGCACATAAAAAGAGTTTTAAAATAATGGATTTGGAGCTCAAAAAGGAAATTATTATTCCTCATTATATAGCAAACATATGCCTTTGAATTATTTGATGCTTGACAGTGGCACTACTATCACCCCTAAGAAGACAATGTAAGTGCAATTTGACATAAAGTTAGCTGTGAGGTAGTAAAACTCCTCCTACCCACAGTACTGCAATTATAACTTTCTTTAAATGTTTATTTGAAAATTTAAAAAGCCTCTACCTTAAGCTCAGGAGATAATATTACATCAAATTCATACTGCAGTGTTTCAGGTTCATAATTTATAAAGGGTAGAGCCATTTCAAGAAAATTTTCAATGTCTTGGAGGGCTTTCTGAGCATCTTCTTTAGACTGAAACTTATCTATTTCCTGATTAGCTAGAAGACATTCCCCTTCATCACAGCATTGACGAGCCTGGTAAGAAAATCAAGAAGAAAAAAAACGTGAATTAATAAAGATAAAACATATTTGTCCATTAAGTGAGTGGTTCTCAGCCTCTGGCTTCTGTGAGTCAGAATTGCTTTCAGAGCTGTAAAAAAAAAAAAAGATATCTGAGTTCTGCCCCTAGAAATTCTGATTCAGTAGCTCTGGGCCATAAGTTGGGCATTTATACTTTTACAGAGCTCCACAGATATTGCTGATACACAGCCAAGGTTGGGAAACACTGCATTTATTTCACAACAACTAATTTATTCTGCAGCAGAAGTCTGACCATTTTCTCAATACTAACACTTTAGTTGCATGTTATTTTCCCAAAATCAATAACTGAAATATGAAATTCTTAGGAAAATATAAAGTGTAATACAAATGCTTAATGACAGCTAAGGACAAGAATAAAGTTTCCTTCCCAAAGAATGAGATGTAAAGATTAAAATGTTTATGTTCAGATATAATGCCTGGAAGTGGAACCCTATTTTATATTCCACTGCCAACACCAGATCCATATGGTGACCTGTCAATTCATTGCCTAATTGTGAAAAGGGTCAAACCCACAAGCCATGGAGGAATATTTTCCAGTCACTGTTTAATATTTTATTTCTGTACTATGAAATGTGAAAGGAGCTTCATGCTTCAGCAAAATGCCCCTCAGGCTTTTAAAAATGTTCCAAGTACAAACCATCACCAGTGGAGACTTCAGAGATGTACCCAAAACACAAAGGAAGCCATTACTCCACAATCTCAATATTTAGAACAAAGGGCAAAATTTGAACTATATTGGATCTTCCATGAATAGTTCATTGGTAGATGGATGAAAAAATCATGATCAAACTCAGTCCTTCAGATTTCTTACAAATTTAATTCCAAAGCTATACCAGTCCCTGACCATACAACCTCTGAGAAGATAAAAGGTATTCCATGTGGCAGAAGGGCAAGGTGTTTCAGGCTAGCAGGACCTGAAAAAAAAAAAGTGTGTTACTTTTCAGAAATGGATCATTTCCCATTACACTACCTGCTGTAGGAGTTTATGCATTTTGAAGGTCCTGCTGAGTTGTATCCGTTTTGCTTTTATCTCATTAACCAAAATATCAGAAAGGTAACGTAGCTCATTGCACCTCTGGCAGATTAAATCAAGTGCATAATGGTGATTTGCTGCAAGCTTGTGTCCATGTAATATCACAAATTGGGCCTTTGATAACAGCTCCTGATTGTAACAAAGAAACAAAATAATGAATACATAATCTCTGAGCAAGAAGGATACATTGCCACAAATACAATTTGATGTCTACTCCTTCAGGCTGAAAAAAAAAAACAAAAACAAAAACAAAAACAAAAACAAAACAAAACAAAAAAAACCTTACAGTTATAATAATTAGCTGTAACAGTGATGTCATTAGAAGCTCATGCATTTCTGGTTATAGAAACTGAAAATTTCACATCATACCCAGAACACAGATGAGATTTTTTTCTCCTAATACGTGTGGATTTAGAATAGAACCACCTATATTAAATGAGGTATACACACCAGTCAAATGTATTTCATATCATCTCAGCCTTAGAAATCTCATCAGCGTTGTCATGTACCTGGACTACTTCACACACCTGAAGTCACAGGGTTTCTAGGTCAAAAAAATGACCTTTAGTGACGTTGCCTCCACTCTGTCAACTACTCACTCCCCACAGTGGAGAGACTCGAACATAGTAGGAGTTCAAGAAATGTTTGTCAAAATAAAATAAATAAAACTGAAACCCAGGATGAGGAAGTGACTGGCCTCTCTACCTAGTGAGAAAACCAGGTTTAAAATGGAGAGCTGTTGTCTAATGGGTATACAGTTTCAATATTATAAGATGAAAAAGTTCTGGAGCTGTTGCACAGCAATGCGAATTTACTTATCACTACTGAACTGAACACTTAAAAATGATTAAGATGGCAAATTTCATGTTATGTGTTTTTACCACAATTAGACATGAAAAATTATTACCTGGAAAAAAATGAAGTCCCTGTTAGTTTCCAAACCAGTTTGCCTCCTCTTTCTACTATACCATAGGGATATGTAAATTGTCCCATGATCACAGAGATCTACAAGCATAATTCCAGAACTAGTTATCATAACTGTTGCTTCTTCAATACTTGTTTTCACATACTCATGGTTCACCCATAAATCTGTTTGTATGCTGAGAACTCATCTTAAAAAGCATGGCCTTGCTCTCACATGAAAAGCATGGCCTTGCTGTCACATAAAAGCTAGAGTTTTTTAAGTATCAAAGCCATTAGTCCAAACTTTAAGACTAGCAGTAATAATGAAAACTGCCTCCTGTGAGTACTTAGTATACAACCTAGTGTTGTGCCAGGTGCTTTATATACATTTAAATGAATATTCACAATTGCTCTGCAAAGTAGGTCATTTTATCCCCAGTTTATTCGTGAAGACACTGAAGATTAGAAATGAATTTACTCAAGGTCACAGATGGTAAGAATGAGTAGAAATGTCTATGTGAGTCTCCATTTAGTTAAACTGCATATATCCTAAAGTGGGCATTTAAGGAATCATGTTCCTGTATGTTTCCATCATTTCCAAGCACCATATATCATTCTTGATACACATTTTTCTAGCTTATCCAAAATAATTTATGCCCTTATTCCTATTGGTGGGCTTGAAACAGTTCACGCCATTGTCTCAGCGACCTCCTTTTACAACTACACGATACATCTGTAGTGTCACCTCTGGCCTGCATTGAACAAAGCAGAATATAGCCCAATATAATTGTGCCTAATATACAGAATGTTGTTATGATGGGAGGAGGGTGAGGGATAAAAGACTACAAATAGGGTGCAGTGTATACTGCTTGGGTGATGAGTGCACTAAAATCTCACAAATCACCACTAAAGAACTTACTCATGTAACCAAATACCACCTATACTCCAGTAACCTATGGAAAAATAAAAATAAAGAAATTAATAATGAGAGTCTATACTACCTACTCCCACCAAAAAATAACTATTATACTGTATAATATAGCAAACACCTAAAACACAATCTTACCTGAGAATTTTCATCTAAGTTTTCCAATTTTTTTATTTTTTGTTTTACTTGAGCTATAGTCCCTGTTACATCAGCCAGTTCTGCTTGTTGGTTTAACAGAAATTCAACTTCAGTCACAAGCTAAAAATAGGAAACAAAGAGGTTTTAAAAACATAAAAATTGTTCTTATGATCAAGTTTTATACAAAATGCTTTTAAATGAAAATATTGACATGGAGAAACTGCACATACAAAAAAAATTTTGTTATTTTATTCACAGAAATAGCTATAATCTGTTAAAATTTAACCTCATAGATATCAACGTGTACTCATAATGTACAAAAGATCACCATGTACATGTGTAGGTTTGTGTATGAGGACATGTATTTGCATAAATGTATACATGTGAGGTATGTATAAGTATATATATAGAGCCAACATCTAAAACAAAATCTTACCTGAGAATTTTCATCTAAGTTTTTTTTTCATCATTCCCCAGCTCTCTGGTGAATTACCCTAAAAGCAAAAGCCCTCCAGAAGCAATAAGCACATCTCCCACCCAGATCTTGGTCTTTAATATCATTTCCCAGAAAAAGAAACCAGGGCTCCTCAAGGAAATAACTGATTCCAGGGTTGAGGCAGAATAGGTACAAGATGAACTTGGAATATATTTTTATGCCAGAAAGTAAGAAAGTGATTTATTTAAATGTGGGAGCACAATAGTCAAGAACATTAATAAATTATAAACCATCAAAAAACTAGGAATCAGAAAAGAAGCCAAATCATCTTTCTTTGCTGATGATATGATTCTATACCTAGAAAACACTAAAGACTACCAAAAGGCTCCTAGAATTGATAAACAACTTCAGGGAAGTTTTACGATACAAAATCAATGTACAAAAATCAGTAGTATTTCTATACACCAACAATATTCAAGCTGAAAGCCAAACAAGAATGCAATTTCATTTACAATGACCTACAAAAAGAATAAAATACCTAGTAATACATGTAGCCCAAGGAAGAGAAAAATCTCTATAAGGAGACCTACAAAACACTGCTGAAAGAAATCACAGATGACACAAACAAATGGAAAAAACATTCTATGCTCATAGATTTGAAGAATCACTCTCATTCAAATGGCCATACTGTCCAAAACAATCTGCCAATTCAATGCTATTCCTATCAAACTACCAACATACTTTTTCACAGAATTAGAAGAACTATTCTAAAATTCATATGGAACCACAAAAGAGCTCAAATAGCCAGAGCAATCCTAAGCAAAAAGAACAAAGCCAGAAATAACGTATTACCCGACATCAAACTATACCAAAACAACATAGTCCTGGTACAAAAACAGACACTTAGACCAATGGAACAGAATAGAGAACCCAGAAATAAAGCCACACACCTACAACCATCTTATCTTTTACAAAATCAACCAAAATAATCAAGGGGAAAGGACTCCCTATTCAACAAATGGTGCTGAGATAGCTGGTTAATCATATAAAGAAGAGTAAACTGGACCCCTACCTTTCACCATATATAACAATTAACTAAGGATGGATTAAAGATCTAAATATAAGACCTCAGTCTACAAGAATCTTGGGAGAAAGGTTAGGAAACACCATTCTAGACATTGGCCTTGGGAAAGAATTTATGACTAAAATCTCAAAAGCAATTTCAACAAATACAAAAATTGATACGTGGAACCTAACTAAACTAAAGAGCTTCTGCATAACAAAAGAAGCTATCAACAGAGTAAACAGACAACCTACAGAAGGGGAGCAAATATTCCCGAACTATGCATCTGACAAAAATCTAACATCCAGAATCTCTAAGGAACTTAAACAATTCAACAAGCAAAAAACTAATAACTCCATTAAAAAGTAAGCAGAGGACATGAACAGATACTTCTCAAAAGGAGACACACAAATTGCCAACAAACATGAGAAAATGCTCAATATCACTAACCATCAGAAAAATGCAAATCAAATGAGATACCATCTCACATCAGTCAGAATGGCTATTATTAAAGAGACAAAAAGGAACAGACACTGGTGAGGCTGTGGAGAGAAGGGAACACTGATACACTGTTGGTGGGAAAGTAAATTAGTTCAGTCACTGTGGAAGGCATCCTGAATATTTAAGAACTTAAGACAGAACTACCATTTGACCCAGCAATCCCATTACTGAGTATATACCCAATGGAAAATAAATCATTCTATCAAAAAGACAATACAATTGTATGTTCATTGCAGCACTATTCACAATAGCAAAGACTTGGAATCAACCCAGGTGCCCATCAATGATGGACTGGATAAAGAAAATATGGTACAAATACATCATGGAATACTATGCAGCCATAAAAAAAACATGTCTTTTGCAGCAACATGATGCAGTTGGAGGCCATTATCCTAAGCAAACTAACACAGAAACTGAAAACCAAACACAGCATGTTATCACTTATAAGTGGAAGTTAAGCATTGGTTACACATAGATATAAAGATAGGAACAATAAATGCTGGAGACTACTAAAAGGGGGAAAAGGAGGAAGGCAAGGGCTTAAAAACTAACTATTGGATACTATGCTCACTACCTGAGTAATGGCATCATTCACATCTCAAATCTCAGCATTACACAGTATACCCATGTAACAAACGTACATGTGTATGCCTTAAATCTAAAATAAAAGTTGAAAGTTTTAAAAATGAATAAGTAAAAATCTTTGAATCAAATAAACGGAGAGAAGGGAAGGCTCTTGCTTTACTAGAATGCCTAGTGTGGACTGATAAATGTGGACTGGACATGGGGGTTGAAAATAATCATTATTTTGCAACCATCATAGCAAAGATTTGTCCAGGCAAGCATCATCAGTTGATGCTAAATTTATGGGGAAATTTTGATGACAAGCAGGATATTTGCATAACCTTAAATTTTCTCCCCACACTTTTCCTACTAGTTAGAAGGGGAGTAAAAGTAGCTTTACAGTGGAGAAATTCAACAACACCCTGAATAGGTAATGAGAATCCACATCAACAATAAGAGGGAGGTAGGCATCATTCACTTACAGATATGATTCCTTAAGAAGGACACTTCACTAATGTGGTATTCTAGTTGGTCATATATACTAAATAGAATCATGAGAAGATGTCCAACAAACTCCAAATGAAGGAAAATGTATTTAAAAAGGGACTATGGCTAGGCATGAGTCCTTATAGCTCATGCCTGGAATCTCAGCACTTTGGGAGGCTGAGGCGGGAGGATTGTTTGAGCCTAGGAGTTGCAGACCAGCCTGGGCAACACAATGAGATCCCATCCCCACAAAACTTAAAAAGTTAGCCTGGCATGGTGGTGCGTACCTGTAGTCTCAGCTACTTGGAAGACTGAGGGGGGAGGATGGCTTAAGCCTAGGAGTTTGAGGCTGCAGTAGCTATGATTGTGTCATGGTACTCCAGCCTGGGAGACAGAACTGTCTCAAAAAAAAAAGGACTATATTTTTCAAAATGTCAGAGTCATAAGAGACAAAAAAAGGCTGTGGAAAGATTCAAGATTCTAGGTTCAAGGACACTAAAGACACAAGACAATGCAAGACTGGACCCTATATAGGATCCGATTCTGAAGGAAAAATAAATGCTATGAAAGACTTGACTGAGTCAACTGACAAAACTGAAATACCAATGGTAGATAATATAAAAGTATTGCATTGTTAAATGTACTGAATCTGATGACTGTACTATGGTCATATAACAGAATATCCCTATTACTAGAAAAAATGGAAGTATTTAGGGGGAAAGGGCCATCATGTGTGCAACTTACACTCAAATGGGTCAGAAAATATATTATTTGTCAGATCAGAAAAAAATATTATCTGTATATGTATGAGGGAGGGAATACAAATAATAAAGCAAATGGAGTAAAATACTATCATTAAGTTACTCTGGGAATAAGGTATATGGGTATTTCTATTTTTCTTATATTTGCAATTTTTCTGTAAGTTTATGTTCCCATGTGTTTTTTTTTAAGTCGTGTTTCTAGACATACAGAACCTGTCGACATGTCACTATGAGATACAAAGACAGGAATTAATGACTTGGGGGACAGAACATAACCACAGGACAAGAATTTGGTATGGATGCAAATTAATATGTAAGTATAAGCATAATGGGTATGCTCAGGAAAAGTGCTATTTTCTGTGTATTCAGTTGGAGAGGAGGAAGAAACACAAATACCTAGAAGGACCAAGAGCAACTTCACCTATTCTTTCTTTAGGGAAGGTTTCATGGAGAACATTTCAATAGATGTTTGAATCAAAGGAGGGAAAATGCCAGTAGTAACTGAGCCCTGTGTCCAGAGTGCAGTGCTCCTCCCAAACCTAACTCTGATGAGTAAGTGAAATACAAAGCAAGTAAGCCATTCATGGGCAGAAAACAAGTTGGGCACATGCAAGAGAGAAGCAGTGAGTTTTCCTTGGATCCTCTGGTGAAGTATATACTATGAGAGAGACTGTGAGAAGATTGAACATGACCGAAAAAGGAAAAGAAACTAAATCTATGCATCTTGACAATATATGATGGATTTTCCAGGAGGGTCCAATTGGAATATATTTTTAATTATTTATTAAACTTATTTAATTTCATCTCTCAGGCTTTTCATAGGAATAAACTCCTGGATCAGAAATAAAAGCTTATTAGGTCATATTAAATATGGTCAGCATAGGTACATGGGATTTAAAAACCAAGAAGAAAGCTGGTATTATTCCTTTGGAAAGCCACCTCATAACCTTGAACACCCTTTAGATCTAAGATAAATTTGAAAAACAAACCTAAAAGTAGAGAGTAACTTTGTCCCTGTCATATATATTGGCAGTTTGATACTTTCTCAAAGGAAATGAGTAAGCTGAAAAAGTAGAAGTCTCAGAATTTTAGTAGAGATTTTCTTCAGTCTAAGCCAAGGTTCATTTACATTTGCCTCCTTTTTTTTTTTTCTTTGTAGGTATAAATGGGCATCTTGCAAGACAGGACTTCTCATGATTAAGGAGTAAAAACCTCTGGTGTAATGAAAAAAGGTGTACAAAGAAATGTTTTAACTGACCTGTTGAAAATCCTGCTCAAACTTCCACAGTTGCAGATACTGCTCCATTTTTAATTGATGTTTTTCCCAAAATCCATCAAAAGCTGTTTCCATATCATGTACTTGAGTCAGCAACCTTAACAAAGAAAACTCAAATAAATTCCTAAATGCAACTATCTGTTTTGTAAATACGTAGATAGGCGCAGTCTGGACATTAAGAATTATAGGCAAAGTCATAGCCCATGACACTTGGTTCTACCTGTAGAGACAACCAATGTCCACAGAATCTCTTCTACAAGCAAAATCATCCTGTAGGACAACCTAGAAATAAGTTCTCAGATTTCCAGAGATCCGGGAATATTTTAACACTTAACATATTGCAGCAAAAATGCATAATTGCCTTTCAAAAATATAAAATAAGTAACTTTAAACCAAAAAGAGAATACTCACTTATTAATAGTTTGCCAGTCACCACTTATTTGCTGATGACATTCTAGTCTTGAACTGACAGCTCCTTCAGTGTCAGGCACTTCCAGATTTGTTAGCAGAACTTTTCCTTCTTTGGTTACAGCTGTAATATCATTCTGTCCAAAGACACAAAAGGAATATCAGCTAATTAGTAATCTAACCTGAATGATGTGATGGGAAGGAAGCATACAACTATGGCCTGAAGACTAGAAACAGTTAATTCTAGAATGGCCTTTGCTTTCATAGCTCTCTGAAAATTCACAACATTTCAAAATCTCAGTGCCACAAAATCTAAAAGCTATGAAGATCCAAGAACCCCTTGCCTTAGAGATGGATGTTGCAATTAATGTTTTTATAAGATCCTCATGGGCAGAAGTACCATGTGCTCTATTTGTAGCCTCCTTCTCTAAGTGGTAGAAAGTTCCAATCCAGTCCATCCTATTCTGCTAATATTTTATTTATTCTTATTTACTTTTTTAGACATAGGGTCTTGCTATGTTGCCCAGGCTGGACCCAAACTCCTGGACTCAAGCAATTCTCCTGCCTCAGGTTTCCGTGTAGCTGGGACAACAGATATGTACCACTGCACCTGCCACTGTTCTGCTAACACTTTTAATGAGCTCAAATAAAGCAGTAGTAGAACAATAAAAACCACCACAGTAGAAAGCATACAATTGCAAATAATACTTAATGCATACTCAGATACAGTTAAATGTCAATCACTCCCTGCCTTAAGTCTTATTTCACTTCACATTTAGGTTTAATTAATTCATCAATAAGTATATGCCTCTATTCAGAAGGGCTTAACCTCAGTGGGTGGTGTAACAATATAGACCTTTCTCAGACATCCAAGAGTGATTTAAAATTTCTTTCAGGTGGTGCAAGAGTCCCTTGAAATTGTAAGCAAAAGTTTTGGTGTACATTTATTCTGAGAACAGATTCCATGACACCATCACCAATATGGGTAATAACATCAACATTAAAAGCCAATATTTATTAAGTACCAACTATGTACCGAACATTGTTATACATACATCACTTTCTTTGCCTCATTTCATCTTCACAACAATCCTACAAGGTATGATGCATCATCACCATCATTAACCTCATTGTAAAGATACAGAAACTGCAACTCAGAAGAGGTATGCAAATTGCCCAACAACATGCAGTTCATGAAGAACAGAGCTTCTTTCCTTGGACAGAGTTTTGTTTGTAGACTGTGATTCAAAAGGTCAGTTTCTTGCAAATCAAACCACAATGAGATACCATCTCACACCAGTCAAAATGGCTATTATTAAAAAGACAAAAAATAACAGATACGGCAAGGCTACAGAGAAAAGGGAACACTGGCACATACTTGTTGGAGATGTAAATTAGTTCAATCACTGTGGAAAGCAGTCTAGAGATTTCTCAAAGAGCTTAAAACAGAATACCATTGAACCCAGCATTCCCATTACTGGGTTTATACACAAAGGAAAACAAATTGTTCTACCAAAAGACACATGCCCTCATATGTCATTGCAGCACTATACACAACAGCAGAAACATGGAATCAACCTAGGTGCCCATCAATGGTGGACTGTATAAAGAAAATGTGGTACCTATACACCATGGAATACTATACAGTCATAAAAAAATAATGAGATCATGTCCTTTGCAGCAACATGGATGCAGCTGTAGGTCATTATTCTAAGCAAATTAATGCAGGAACAGGAAACCAAATACTGCATGTTCTCACAAATGGGAGCTAAACATTAGGTACACATGGACATAAAGATGGGAACAATAGACAGTGGGGACTACTAGAGGAAGGAGGGGGGGGAGGAGGGAGAGTGTTGAAAAACTACCTATCTGGTACTATGCTCACTACCTGGGCGACAGGATCATTCATACACCAAACCTCAGCATCCCACAATTTATCCATGTAACAAACCTGCACATGTACCCTCTGGATCTAAAATAAAAGTTGGAAAAAAATTCAGTTTATCTTTTTAATTTAAACACATATTTCTATATACAGCTTTAATCTTCTAATGCACACAGCATGTCT
Organism: Piliocolobus tephrosceles; assembly: GCF_002776525.5. NCBI lineage: Eukaryota > Metazoa > Chordata > Mammalia > Primates > Cercopithecidae > Piliocolobus > Piliocolobus tephrosceles. The sequence goes on along the minus strand of NC_045445.1, from coordinate 14,778,613 downwards.
ATTATCAGATGAAAGAGACGAGTTATATGAATGCCCAGTGCTTGTTCAGATTATTCTTAAACTTTCTGAAGAAAATAGATCCAAAACATACTTGCTGATTATCTGAATTGCACTTCAAAATCCTTTACAAAGCAGCACTCCACAAAGACCTGGGTAGGAGAGCACAACCAATTTGCAACCCCTGGTCTACTGTAGGAAACATCAAGACCTAGTATTCTGCAGAGAAGACAACTTAGAATCAATTGAGCAATGTTAGCCTTGGTCACAGTGCTAGCTCACAGCAGAGATGGGACAAGAAACTCGGCTTCCTGACTCCTCATCAAAAATAAAAAATACAGTCATACATCACTTAATGTTGGGGATATGTTCCGAGAAATGCATTGTTAGGTGATTTCATCATTTTGTGAACATCACAGACTGCGTTTACACAGACCTAGATGGATAGCCTAGTAGACACCTAGGCTACAGGGTATAGCCTATTGCTCCTAAGCTACAAACCTGTACAGCATGTTACTGTACTGTATACTGTAGACAGTTGTAGGCATACTGTAGGCAGTTGTAACACAATGGTATACATTTGTGTATCTAAACATAGAAAAGGTACAGTAAAAACATGGTATAATCTTATGGGACTACTGTCATATGCAGTTCATCACTGATCAAAACAACCTTACGCAGTGCATGACTGCACATAGTAAAACAAAACAAAAGACTATATTTCTTTTTCTGCAGCATTTATAAGATATTTTTAAATAACTTCTCAAATTAATACGCCATTTACGGAGGGGACACTTAGGTCTAACATATCCAGGGCAGTCTTTTATAAAGTATATTTTTATAGTTTTAAAATATATTATATAAATGTCTTTTATCTCCCTTTATGCAACAGCCAGTGTAAAATGGAGATAATAAACACCTCTCTAGAAAAAGAAAGACCATGGAAATCTTTTGTTTGTCAACTCTATCAGACATACCTTCAATAGATGATACCTTTCTGCACGAATTGCCAGAATTTCTTCTATTGAGGGAATATCATCTGGTAGTTCTGTCTCAGCCAGTTCAGTTCCAAAGGACTGTAACATCTGAGCCATTTCTTTCACTGTGAGGGCAAAATTTTCTATAGCCTGCAAAGAGCCGGTGATTATTTTAATTATATGGTAACTCTGTGAGCATATAAAAAACTAGATCGGTCATTGTATTTGTTTTTATTGGGGGTATAACAGCAAATACATATACCATGAACTCTCCTCTGCTAGAGAAATATGGCATTGCTCTTGGCAATCAACTGTAACTCTTCATCTAAGACTCTAAGAAACTGAAGGAAGTTTAAGAGTCTTCCTGAATATATTTTTTCCAAATTTCTTGACTTATTTCTTAGACACTGATGAAAACTATTTCTTAAAGATGCTATGTATTGAGTAATTTGTTTTATTTTCTTGAAAATTACAGTGATTTCCTTATTCTATAAACTCTCCAATTGGTAAAATTGCCTTATAATAACTTTACTTCTGAAGAGAGATGAGAGCAGTAAAGTCACTTTATATTTGTTTATTATCATTTGTGAATAAGCATTAGCATTCCAAACAAGGTGACAATTGAAGGAAATGGGGGAAAAAACTAGTCACAACAACCCATTTCAAGCACTATAGAATATTTGGAATGGCGATCCCAAAGCCTTTGTTGCCATAAAATGGTAAGTAAGGTTTTGTTGTTTATTTTGTTTCTAAAATCAGTTACTCTGAGAAAGAAGGGCAAAATGTAGAGATCATATGACCATCTGTTAACCATGCATCTCAAAATATTTGCTTGTTTATTTATAGCATTACAGGTTATTAAGGGCTAGGCACTGCTAATTTTGGCAATACATCTGAATGTGAATGAATGAATTGTTGAATGAATGCATTGTTAAATGAATTAATGAATGAAATGTTGAGTAAAAAACAAGTATGAGGAAAATGGAATCCTAATTTAATGGGACATCATTAATTTCTTCAGCAGGGTTCCCCTGTCTCTGGGATTAGAAGTCAAGATACTTATATACCACAGACATACTTGGGAGGTGCAGGGCGCTTGCCTATTTGTAAATTTCTAAAACAGAAGTACACTCTTTGCTACAAATCTAAAATGCCTCAGAAGCATCACTAGGACAATGAGATTAATAATACTACTTGTATTTATTGACAATTTGCCATATGCTAGGCACTGTGTAAAACATTTTACTTTTGCTATCTCATTTAGTCTTTTTAAGATCCCTATGAGGTAAGGTATTATTAGTCCCATTTTACAGTTAGGAAAACTAAGACTCAGAGAGGTTATGTATATTGCCCAAGGTCATATAACTAAAAATCAGCAGGGTCAGGATTTGAATCCAAACCCTTCGTTTCTTCAAGTTACTACATAGCCACAGGAGGGAATGGGGAGAGTATGATCTCCTTATTCCCTAGGATTCTCCTTCCATTGCCATCCTCAGTGACTGCTCATCATTTCTAGATATTTCCTATGGAAGAAAATCAAGATGTTGAATTTATATGTATGTGAAAAGTGAGGACCCCAGAAATCTGTTTTTTTTTTGTTTTTTTTTTTTTTTCAAATAGGAAAGAATTCTAGAACTAGATTTAAAGGCTAACATGAAGAACTATAGGCTCTACAGTAAGGGCAAAGACAACATACATTTCTGAAGATGATCCATTCACTGTGGCAGTACTGCAAGGTGCCGCCTAACTCAGGGGTTAATTGCTTGTCATCAATGTATGTCAGCAAATCACTAACTGAGCTCAGCATAACAACCTATATAAATAAGCAAGAAAGATACTGTTAACTGCCCTTCATGCCATCCCTCCATTAAACTGTAAAATGAACTTTAGCATACATTTAGCAGGAAGCTACCTCTGATAAATGGTTTTAACAGTTCTCTCCTGTACATGCCCCCATACATGTATGCACTATCTTCTTCAGATAATAACAATTTTTATTTACAAAACATTTTCTGTAAAGCAAAATCAATCTCTACAGAAACCAAAATGCCTAATTTTCCTCCATCTACAAGTTTGCACTATTAATGATCCAGCTTCTAAAAGAATGCTATGCTCACAACAAAGAAAATGACTTTATGTAGTAACTTATAATTTATCAGGAGGGGTTGACCTTTTCAAAAGTATCAAAATTTATGAGCACCCTATTCCTAACCTTAAAAACATACAAAAATATTTTTAAAAAGTCATGGCACCCTGGACTAGCTCAGGATGTAAGTTCACGGGAGTTCAAATACATAAAACATACACTCAATTTTACTAAAAAATAAAATTTCCTGCTGATATACACATACACACACATACGTATACACACATGCACACATACATATATACACACGTATAACATATATGACATATATTTTTTGCAAAAGTAATTGCTTTGTTATAAATTGATGAATCGATTTCTTTTTTAAATGGTAGAAGTGAAAGACTTTTGGGCATTTCAAATGTATACTTTTAAAAGAGAAATTTTAATTTTTTCTTTTAAATGCTACATGGGCACATGTAAAATATAAACATCATGGTGCAAGTCTTCATGAGAATTAGAGGAACAAAACATTTCAATAATATACTCTTACTGGTAATTTAAGCATAAAATCCTCCTGACTAAACCGAAATCCAATGTCTGTGAACGTTCGTTGAAGAAAGCTGGTAGGACGTAAAACCAAAACCAAGTGCAAGTTCCCAGGGAAGGAAGCCTGTAGGAAGAAAAAACAAAAGAAATTGAAAAAAAAAAAAAATTGTCGACACACACTCAACTGAGCACATATCAGAAAATATGTAATTGAAAGAAACAAACTTTAAATTCATAAAAGCCAGTAAAAGGCCAACACTTTACAAAATGATATGATAAAATCTAAAAACATGCAAATAGAAAGAAAAATAATGTCAAAATAATGTTGCTTCAGGTCAGATCCTGGCAACACTTCTGGTAAGGAATTTTCTCACATTATAGAAGTAGACCCCATGTTATGAAGAAATAGACTCTAAACCTTTATTTTAGAGTTAGTTATTTCAACTCAAATTGCACTTATTTCTTATAAGAACAAATAAAATTAGGTGGCAGTTTCCTAGGATAACCCTAAAAGCCAAAGGATTTTTGTCTGTGTATTTACACTAAACAATGAAAGAAAACTTTATTATGGGATTATATTTTTATTTTAATCTAATCAATATTCACTGAACATCTTCTATGTGTCTACTTCATGTATTTAAATGAATGATTATCAAGCTCTGTTAGGCATTGAATGTTCACAAATTAAGAAAATACAATCTCTACCCAACAGTTCAACTGCAGAGTCCATTAATAATCAGCAACTCTTTAACATGATAAGTTGATAAGTAATCAAAGGAATTAGAATAATATACAAGGGGAAATGATAGTACAGACCCCAAGACATAGGAAGGTCAAAAAGATCCCGAAGCATAATGAGGAATTAACTAGATCAGAATGTCATTCTAGTTCACCAATGTTTCCCCAGCTTCTAGAACTTACTGGCACACAGTATGCAGTCAGAAATAATTGCTACACTAAAGAATTCAAAAGACAAAGAAGGAGGACACATTGCAAAATAAGTGGAGAATGGAGTAACATAGCCCAATTTTAATAATAAATTACCGTGTACTAAATGCTTACTCTGTGCAAAGCATTTTGCCAATATTATCATACACTCTTTTCATAATAATTCTATGAAGGAGTTAGGTTACTCACTTTTACAAATAAAGAAAGTGAGACTCAGAGAGTTTAAGTGTACCTTGCCCCAGCTGGCAAAGCCTTGATTTGCCCCTAAGTCTGTGCTCTTAATCACTAAACTACTCCATCTCCTGAAAAGGCCCTAGTCAAGAGAGCTAGATGAAATGATGCTGGGGGACAATGGGAGATGGTGTTGGGAAAATGGGCCAGAACCACATCAGAAAGGATGATGGGTTTTTTTCCTGGAAGTAAGGGGAGTCTCTAAGAGGTTTTGAGCATCAGAACAACATGGTCAAATTTACATTTTAGAAGGATCACTTTGGCTTTGGGAAGAACTGGATTTGAACAAGAGTAGAAGCAGACAGATGAGCTAGGAGGCTGGTACAGTAATCCAAGCCAGGAATGATGACTTTCTGAACTAAAGTAATGATACCAGGAATAAGGGTAGAATTTAGGAGGTGCAATCAGCAAGACATAACCACTTGATGTACTTGCTGAGAAACGAGGTACTAGGAGGATCAAACTCCAGATTTGGGGCTTGAGTAATTGGTTGAATGGTACAACCTTCATTGAGATGGGGAACACAAGAGAAACAGGTTTTAAGAAGGGGAACAAGATTCTGATCTCCATTCATATACATGTTAGGTTGGAAGGGTCAGCAGGACATCCAGATGATATCCTTTGGACAGCTGTTTGTACAAGTAAGAAGGGAAAGAAGTCTAGGCTAGGAGTACAGAATCAGGAGTCATCAGCCTCAAGACAGCAGATTAGAGCATAATAGAGCAAAATATATGAAAAATGTTCCAACTGCAATTATATTTCAGGCATATTGCAATACTAGTAATTAAACAAAACTATAAACTAAGAATAAGATACTGTGGGGCAAGGAGTTTATGGGAACTCTCTGTACTTCCTGTTCCATTTTGTTGTGAACTCAAAACTGCTGTGAAAAAATAAAGTCTATTTTAAAATAAAAGAAAAAAGTAACTTTCACCAGGGTATAAAACATAGACTCTTTGGGAAATGATGCTCAAAACTGGGGATGTTCCTAATTCAATTTGAGATGGTGATAAAACATAAAATGTTAAGTGGCAATGAGAACTAGAGTAAATGAAAGAGAAATGAGTGTGATATGCACAAATAAGTAAATTAAAAGAGCATAAAATTAAATCAATAAATTAAATAATGACTATCAATATACATACATTGGGATGGTTGTCCAACTCATAATTCCCCCAGGAGGCCATGACTGTTACTCTCTCCCTTCATCCGAGAAACTACTCCCCCTTCTATTATTCCACACATTGGTTCCAAATGAGAACTCTTATTTTCCTACATGGCCCTGCCCTTCCAACACACAATGATTAGTGGTGATTAGAAGTATGATTAGGGCCAGACATGGTGATTCATGCCTGTAATCCCAACAATTTAGGAGATCGAGGATGGAGGATCACTTGAGGCCAGGAGTTTCAGAACAGCCTGGATAACATAGTGAGGCCCCATCTCTACAAAAAGTTTAAAAATTATCCAGTCATGGTGGCATGCACCTACGGTTCCAGTTACTCAGGAGGCTGAGGGGGGAGGATCGCTTGTGTCCAGGAAGTTGAGCCTGCAGTGAGCCAGGACGGTGCTACTGCACTGCAGCATGGGTGACAGAGCAAGACCTCATCTCTTTAAAAAAGAGAAAGAAAAAAGATAAGCAGAACATTTGACGTAAGCAGGGCCAAAAAAGTCCTGCCCTAGAATTTTCAAACTAATATTGAGTGAAGGAAATATTGAGGATGCCATTTAAAAGCAGCAGATCGCCAAGAGCCCTGCTGCTGGAGAAACATTGACAAGAATAAAATTAACATGTATACAGAAACAGAGAGAGAAACAGAGAGTTACAACGGTAATTTATATCCTACCTTCTATTATGTACATAATGTATATTTTATTTTATGTTAAGTATAATATGTATTTTCCAGCTGGGCACGGTGGCTCACACCTGTAATCCCAGCACTTTGGGAGGCTGAGGTGGGAAGATCAATTGAGGCCAGGAGTTCGAGACCAGCCTGGCCAATATGGTGAAAATCTGTCTCTACTAAAAATGCAAAAAATTAGCTAGAAATGGTGGCACACGCCTGTGGTCCCCGCTACTGGGGAGGCTGAAGCACGAGAATCACTTGAACCCGGGAGGTGGAGGCTGCAGTGATCTGAGATTATGCCACTGCACTCCAGCCTGGGCAACAGGGTGAGACTCTACCAAAAAAAAAAAAAAAAAAAAAAAGGATTTTCCAGTTATTACAGGGATTAAAAGAAATAATGAATATAAAGGCACTTTTTAAATTTTTATTTTAGGTTTGGGGGTACATGCAAAGGTTACATAAACACGTGTCACGGGGGGTTGTTGTACATATTATTACTTCACGTAAGTATTAAGCTCAGTACTCAATAGTGATCTTTTCTGCTCCTCTCCCTCCTGCCAACCTCCACCCTCAAGCAGATCCCAGTGTCTGTTGTTTCATTCTTTGTGTTCATAAGTTCTTATTTAGCTCCCACTTATTAGTGAGAGCATGCAGTATTTAAGGAACTTAAATTTACAAGAGAAAAACAACCCCATTAAAAAGTAGGCAAAGGATATGAAAATGCACTTTTTAAACTCTAAAATATTAATAAGATAGATTTAAAATTTTGCCTTGGATTCTTGGACCTCAGGACAAGCAGGTTTGGGTAGAAAACTTTAGGGACATGGATAAACGCTTGCTTATGGGAAGAATCTGACAGGGACTTGTGGGAACTTTGGGCCTATTTTTAAGTGGAAAGCACAGATTTTATTTTTACCCTCTTAATTTTGGGAGTTAAGCCTTTCCTTTTTCTTCACCTGGGTAAATTCCCATTATATTATTATACTCACCTGCCTTGAACCTGTTTATTTTTTTCACTTTTAAATGAAATTGAAAGCAGCCTATTTTTACCAACATTTAAAGCAAAATTACTTTTATTCTTTCAGGGATTCTAAGTTGATCTGGTTTCATTTTTCTCTCTCTGACTTCCCTCAATCTTATATTCTCTTGTATCTGGAATTCTCTGGATACAAGAACCTGGAGCTGACTTCAAGCCAAGGATACTCACCCATCTCCAAAATTATGTGTGGGGGAGGAGGGGATGGGAGGATACTATGGGAATAGAGAGAGCTATGTAGCAACTCTCTGCCTGAGGTAAGGCCTTGCTCTCTACTCTGCCATTCCTAGGAGAGCAAGGCTGTACCAGCAGCCAGGTCCAGAGACAACTGATCACATAGCAGGGAACAAAGTAGAAAGAAAGGAGAGAAAAGGAAAATCACTGTCTGCAAGATAAGTGGGGAAGTGATTTTAAGCAGGGGTAGTGATTTCAGCAGTAGTAGTGATTTTAAGCAGGTAGTGATTTCAGCTGCTCATAAGCCAGGGATTTTATGTTGGATGTTTATTAAACCTGTTATTGCTCTATTTAATAAAGTGTTTTATCCCAAACATTGACAGCTATATAAATTGCTTCTAAAGATAATTCTATATTCTAATCAGCTCATTCTTAAGTAAAACCTTCTGATTATCTTAGCATACATTCTCATTCCTTAATTCCTTCAAAATATTTAGTAATTCATTTGTCACAAAAAGCCCAGAAAAACTTGAGCTTTTAAAGAAAATGCACCATCAAAGGATGAAAACTTCATTTATTGACTACAGAATTACATTTACGATATTTTTTGTTATAGTACAATTTTATAATCTTTTTTGCATTTCTTCCTAGAGCACATGGAGTCTGCTAACCCAATAGTTACTCCCAATTTTAGTAGCCATTTGGGAGACTAAGTAACTTGTAGGCAATAGCGACACAACTACTAAGCAATCGGAGCAATCAGGTGGCACTCAAACAATTCATTTGATTTGTCAGTTATTTTTCTAGAAGACTAAATCATATAGTTCAGACCAGGTGTATTGTTTTTATCCCTTGTGCCCATATGTGAATAAGACATACCTGAATTTTTAATCCCACTCCCATTCACTTAACCCAGACCATAATAGGTGCCTACCAAACTGTCATACTTTTAAAGTGAATCCAGACCTCACATTTATGACTACTTTTCATAGCTTCTCTTTAGCAAAAAAAATACATATATTTATGTATATTTATATATTCAGGACCTCGCAAAGCTTTAAGGTAGGGAAAGGAGATTGGATAGTTGGACAGGGGTGGAAATGTTATTTATTCAATGCACACTACTAGAATTATGCCCATAAGGAGCACTATTAGGACATTGTGCTAAGTATTTACATGCAGTAGGTTCTATTTTTGTCCTCATTTCACAACTGTAGAAACTGAGTGCCATTATCCCCAAAGATGTCTACGTCCTAATTCCTGGAACCTAGTAATATGTTATCTTATATGGTAAAAGAGACTTTATAAATGTTATTAAGGATCTTGATATGGGGAGATTATCCTAGATTATCATGGTGGGACCGATGTAATCATTAGGAAAAGAGGGAGGCAGGAGAGTCAGAGAAGAAGATGTGATAGCAGAGGTCAAAGTGATGCAGGGGTATAAACCAAGGAATGTGGACAATCTCTGCAAGCTAGAAAAGTCAAAGAAACAGATTCTCCTCTAGAGACTCCAGAAGGAACACAGCTCTGCTGACCCTTGATTTTTAGCCCAACTGGGTAATCTTGGACTTCTGACCTCCAGAACCGTAATGATACATTTTCATCGTTTTAAGCCACTAAGTTTGTAGTAATCTGTTACAGCAGCAATAGGGAACTAATATATTGAGGTTTTGTGAGGTCAGGCAATTTTTCAAGACCTTCTAGCACATAGGTAGCAGAATTAAAACCCCGATTCACCTGCCTGTAGAACTAGACTCAGTCAACAAGAGGCATTTGGAGAAGTTATAGCAGGGATGATTCAAGAATTGGATTGGTTGAGAATCTAAACCTGAGACCTAAAGCAAAGGTGACAAACTTTAATGCCTACCATGTATTACATAGATAATATAAATGTGAAGTAGGCTTAATTAACGAACAGCCTAAATTAGGTGGAAAATAGCAGTTCACACTCTTCCTATATGATGAGGAGCAACAGGAAGTGGTGGGAACCGTGGTGAACTGGAGAACATGAAAAGCAGAGGGCACTCATAAGTCAGTTCACTCATAAATCAGTTCCAGCTACATGTTGTCATGTGGCAAGGTGGGCCCAGCATTGCCAACTCTTTGGTTTCTCAAGAGAAGACAGAAAACCAGATTGTCATGCAAAGCCCAGATGTTTAAAGATTGAAAACAAATGGAAAGTTCGTTAAAATGCTGTATAGTCTAAACAAAACACACATCTGTGCACTGACAATTTACAACCTCTGAACCAAAAAGCTTCATAGATCTGAACATCGATCGATATAAATAATATGGAGACATCCTTATCAGTGATCGCTGGCTATGAGAATCTAGAGGGGACAGAACACTCTTGAGCAGTTTTAACCTGACAAGCCATATAAATGTAAGATCAGTTTGTATGTATCTATGTGGATACACATATAGGTATATAGAGAGAGTACTTTTTCTCTATATACTAATATTTGTAATAACTAAACGTCTGAAGATGATCCATTTTAAAGCTAGTATTTAAATGAACAATCAAACAGCATAGGGTATCAGATGCACATATCACAGCAAACATAGCTCAAGACCAGTGAACTTTCCCACTTTGGCTTGGGAATATCATATTTCTAAATTCTTGGGTATGCTGCTTTAAGAACCTCTAATCTGTATGGTTATATAAACATGAAAAAGCACAATTTCTTTTCCCCCAAAATCAAACCTGAGATTTTGAAAGTATAAATCATTTTTGAGAACCTGTCAAAAAGACAAAAGGATTTGGGCAAAGGTTAGTCTTGTTTTATTTCAATGTGTTTTTGCTTTTTTAAAAAAATAGCGTGCACGAGAGAGGAAACAGCATTGGTTTTAGCTTCTTGCAGACATTTTTCTGGAGCTCCAGCATGTGACTGCTTAAAGACATCTCAGTAAAAGTGAACGAGCTGCCTATCACATAGGACTCGGAGCCATGTGTCCAATCACTGTACGTGGTCCCACCCCAGCCCTCAGCAGCAGCTCTTACTGGCTCTTCAAGGTAACGAGCACAAAATAAGCTCCCTCTCATCTTTCCCTCCCAGAGAACAGATTTACTCCCTTTTACTCACACGTACTGCCAGATTGCCTAGTTCTATGATCTTACAGCAGTAACAACAACAATAACAACAAGAGCAGGCATAAACCAAATACATCATTTCACTACCGAAGTCTAGAAATTAACCTTGTTTAATACTCTCGTGTGTGCTCTCTAAGGGAGGCAATTCATCACCCTATGCACACTTTTCAGTTATTCTAGTTATTACTTCTAGAATGTTTAAAGTACCTTATAAAACATAAAAGTTTGGTTACTTACTATAAGAATAATTTATGTTCCTATAACTTTTCTTTTTTATTCATTAGGGTAAAGAGAGGCAGTAACAATAAGAGAGACCCTTGACTAAAAGCCATTATGTATGTGTCAGACTTCTTACATATATATATATATAAAATTTGGCCTTCATAACATTGCAGTAAACTAGATATTATTCCCTTTTTACAGAGGAGCAAACTGAAGCACAGTTGGTAAGCAGCAGTAGTACGGCCTGTCTGGATCCTAAGGGCAAACTCTTTCTAGACACTTAACACTTCATAGACTGAATGCACACTCAGATTTGCTGTTTGCCATTCAGGGATGATTTGACCTTGATGTTTCCAAAATAGAACAAATAACATTTGAAACAAGTTGCTGGAAATCATTTTGCATATACAGTCCACCGAAAGGAAAGTATTCTTATCTACCATCAGACAAATGTTGACAGGCACTTGACTTTGATAAGGTCTGAACCACCTCTGCAGAATATGTTGGGGAAGAAATCTCATGACCTCAAGCTATAGAGAATAGTTGGCAACAGTATGAGCCACTTCCACACTCTTCCTCCCATATCCCCACCTTAAATAGTACAGACAGTATGAGTTGCCAAGCAACTTGTCAAGTGACCTCAGGAAGACAGCCCAAAGCAGTACCCCTTCCTTGTGGTTTGCCCTTTTTGTCACATATATATCTCTTCTCCTCCCCTCTCTCTCACTCAGCTACAGTCACTGAAATTTCTACCAAGTAACTAGTTCAAACACTTTTTTGGACTTCAAATGGCATTGGACCATCCTTTTAGATGCTACTTATCCATAGCCTCCAGGATCAGTCCAATTCCAGAGACCCTTCAAGGTGAAACCATTTTTTTACTAGCTAAGATTCAAATTCTTTACTCTGGTCAAGTCCTATCCATATAAGCAAAACCTATGTGTCTTATGTTATAGTTCTAGGCTTCAGAATTAATCCAATTAATCCCACTCATATCTGTTCCTAGGCCTCACTTAATTCATTTATGAGAAACAAAAACATAGGAAAGAATCAAGGAAAGGTAACAGCTACATATGCTCTTACTTAACACCCAAACATATGCCATCTCCTGTATAAGGCCTTCTCCACCAGTCAGAATTTCTTTTCAAAATAGTCATTTACGAACATGTCTTACCCTTTCTACTAGACTGAGAGTTCTTTCAGCCCAGTAGCCATTCCATATTTACCTTTGTAACTTATGTTGTATATATCACAGTGCTACATATGTCTATTCAATGAGTACCCCGTGCTGTATTTATTGTGTGTATATTAATGCATGTGTATAGGCATGAAACTAAGTTCAGCACTGAGAATATATATATATATATATATAATTAGAAACTTTCTGAAAGCTTAAGTTACCTTTGATGACAAAAGTGCTAATATCAGTTGCTTACAATACTGCAAACTACATACACAAACATTTCTTGTGGACCATAAATCGTCTGTTAAAAGTCTGAACCTATATTCTCATAATATAAAAACATGTATGGAGCCAAAGATATAATTTTGTCAAAATAAAACCAACTATAGTTGTTAAAATAGCAGTCTGTGCTAAGAGCTTTGTTAGAAAATAAATCATTTACACACCTATGGATGTTCACTGTCATTCAACAATAATAAAAGTCTTACTTTGCTTATCATAATTTTAATCACACTGTCGTGTCTTTCCCATGGTCAATTTTTACCTTCTTATTTGTGTGTGTGTTATCTCGATATTATTAGTGAGCAAGTTTATATTTTAAACCATAATATCAATTACATTATATTAATCTTTGAAAGAAAAAGAGTAGCATTTAAAGCCTTTTTGATGATTGATTTTTTATTAAATTAGCTAGTGTTATTTCAACATTTCTCCAAAATACATCTAAAGATCACATTAGAAATTTGCTATATGAATAAGTGAATGAAGGGAAAATTTAGGTAAAAGACTGCATGAAATGTACCTGAGAGGAGAGATTTCCAAATTCTAGTCTATATTGAAAAGTGAGTTAGTGTCTTTTTCCTTAAAAGACAAAAGTTGTCAGCAGGTGACAATTTTGTACCTATGAAGTTTAAGGTTGGAAAAGACTTGAAACAATAAGGATTTCAAATCATTACAGATTTTAAATTTTTTCACTTACACGGTAACACCCAGGAAAGGCTGTATTTAGCGGTATACTTGATCATGGTGAAAGAAAAGATTAATCCTTTTGTTAGATATTGTTTTAAGTCATGATTTAAAGCTATGCTGTCCAATGATTCAAAATTGCTCATACAGTCTTAAATGAATAACATGACTAAGGTGCTCATTCATAAACTTGATGACATTTAGATTTTGAAATTATATTCTACCCCCTCAATTTGCCTGAAAATTACCCTATATCAGTACCACAGTAATCACATCAATGCAATCCATGCAAATATAAGTCTCCATTCTCTCCATCTGTCCTTAAAAACCCCACTCAGCAGTTTGTGCTATAGCACCATGCTGCAGCATCCCAGCACTTGAACTTGGGAATAGGCTTTCCAGGAGTGCAGACAGAGCCCTTACCGCATTCCTTCTGAACCTCATCTTGCCTCTCGGGGGATTTGCTTCTGCCATTTCGCCTATACACAATTACACTCTTCTTTTCCAATTGTCAATGCAACATTGATGAAATATGAGCTGCTTCTTGGGTAGTATTTAAAAACGGCAGCCAAAAATCTCTATCAAACAAAGCTGCCGTAGCTGCTTCCATTAGCACAGCGGCAGCAGCGCTGGGGAGAAAAAAAAAAAAAAAAAAAAAGCACTATCCCTGATTAGTCAGCTGACAGATCCTTCCCTTCTGCTCGTTGTAATTCAGAGTTAACACATTCCTCCAATTACTTAGCCTGATTGACCCTTGTGGATTAGCTTGTGCTGGACTGCTCAAGAAGATCAGGCATCTCCTAAGAGTGGAAGAAGGAGAAAAAAACCCAGCTCTCTTCCTAGGAGCAGGCTTGATGGGACTGGCTTTCCCCTCTGCGCAGTTTGATTTTTAAGGTGGAATGCTAAGAATCTTTGTGAAGGTAGTATTAACTCTTGCTTTTTACTCTCATCCTACCCTGGTATGTGACTTGAATTTCAATTCTGTTTTGTTTATTCTGTTATTAAATTATATTCTGGGTTCAAGCCTTGTAAAAGGATATAGTTTGCAAAATTTTGTCCTGATAATAATCTAGAAAGAATAGAACTTGCAAACTTTCTAAGATGGATACGATTCTCTCCCAAATTAACCTTGCCCCAAAATGTATAACTAAAATAAAGTCTCCTCTCATCAATGATGAAATACAACCTAAATGCTTTTATTTGTTTTGAAATCTACAAATAAAGGTATTCAAATTGAATTGTATGATTATTTCACAGACACTTGTTTGAAATAATACACCACAGGCAATTATACCTAGCCACACGATGATAGATTTCACTAGAAATCCTTTCTGAATGCCAACTTTTGCACTTGAAATTAGCTTGCATTCAATATTTACCTTTATTTCAAACAGTAAACAATAGTTATGAATGGTTGAGATGTAATCAATGTGCTCTTGAGTATGAGTATAGAAACTATACCACAAGCAAAAACATTTCACATGTTAAAAAAGAAACATCTAAAACAACCTAAAGCCAGTTACATGTGGTCAGCATCTGCACCCCTCCCTTGACCAGCATGATCAATTTGGCAGTTATGAAAATAAAGGGACCCTGAGATCCAAGTTCTTTACTGAGCATAGGTCATAATTCTCCACTGAGAAAGCAGCCCTGGGAATACAGAAAGAGGAGTATCACTTCCCAGTAAATAAGTAATTACCCTCTGCTGACTTCAAAATGACAGGATCATGACCTAATCTTATATTTATCTTTTATGAAAAATAGAACCTCTGTTATAAGCCACCTATTTTGAATAATAAAAATAAAACTCTACTAAAAAACTAATGTCATGTGCCAAACCAGTCACAAAATGAAAATTAATTTAATCAGGTGGGTGCAGTATTGGCCAAAAGAAAAAATCCTGGGTGATAAAAAAATGTTTTAATGCAACAAGTGCTCTATTTAGTATAAGAGAAGCAATTATTAGCATAAACCAAGGTCTACTCAACAAGCCCAAGGACCAATCCTAAAAGACCAGAGCACAGGAAATAGCTTTTACTTTATTTAGCCCCACTGACAAGGCTCAATCATAGATGGAGGACAGATTTACTCTCTCAAAAGAAATTTTACATTTTTCTAAATAACATTGAATTTATTTGTCTATTTGTAAGCCAGTTGGAAAATAATAGAAACCATCACCAACTGGAATTCTGGACATTTCAATTCTTGCTCTGGCTCTTTTGGTTACTTAGATATTTGACCTTGGATTCATCACATAACCATTCCAAAGTACACATAATGTGATTTCATCATCTATAAGACAACTATAGTGATACCTACCTGCAGTACTTAATCAGGAAATGAAGAGAATCAACAATACTTAATAAATGTGAATGCTTTTGAAAAAGCACAAATATGCTATACAAAGTCAAGTTTTTTTCTATTTTATTTTAGTAATTTGAGTATATCTAATGTTAACTCCTGTCTCTACTGCTAATGATTAAACACCTCTGTTAAATAAACAGGAAACCAGCCAGGCGTGGTGGCTCAAGCCTGTAATCCCAGCACTTTGAGAGGCCGAGACGGGCGGATCACGAGGTCAGGAGATCGAGACCATACCACAAGCAAAAACATTTCACATGTTAAAAAAGAAACATCTAAAACAACCTAAAGCCAGTTACATGTGGTCAGCATCTGCACCCCTCCCTTGCCCAGCATGATCAATTTGGCAGTTATGAAAATAAAGGGACCCTGAGATCCAAGTTCTTTACTGAGCATAGGTCATAATTCTCCACTGAGAAAGCAGCCCTGGGAATACAGAAAGAGGAGTATCACTCCCCAGTAAATAAGTAATTATTTACTGGGTAACACAGTAAATAAGTAATATACTGGCTAACACAGTGAAACCCCGTCTCTACTAAAAAAAAAAAAAAAATACAAAAATCTAGCCGGGCGAGGTGGCGGGCGCCTGTAGTCCCAGCTACTCGGGAGGCTGAGGCAGGAGAATGGCGTGAACCCTGGAGGCGGAGCTTGCAGTGAGCTGAGATCCGGCCACTGCACTCCAGCCTGGGCGACAGAGCAAGACTCCGTCTCAAAAAAAACAAAAAACAAAAAAACAGGAAACCACTTTTTGCTTATTTGTCCAAAAGGAGAAATAATTCATTCTGGGTATCAAAAGAATAACGATCTTACTCATTTTACCTTGTGAGTGCTAGAACATTGGCTTGGAAGTCCAACAACCTAGATTTTTGTTTTGCCTTTGCAACTAAATCAACTTCTTGCGGTGGGCGTGACTTCCTCAAATTAGTCAGGAGACGAAGTAAGAATTTCAGATGGCTGGCAATGTTGGAGTCTCAAAGAAAAAAAAATATATTGATTCCCAGCTATTCTAGTCCGATACAGGAAGTTGGCCACACGGCACTTCCACAGAGAGCCCCAATCTTGCCAGCTCAGAAGGAGTCTGGGGATTCCTCATCTTCCTCCTCATCTGTGAAAGTGAAGTGTCAAACAATTTCGTGATATCCTTGTGAGCCTAAAAGTGTAAAGGTTATCTTGGTCATGGGCAGAATTGTACCTCTCATTGTTTTAATTAGAGAAAATGTTTTTCTCTCTGGGTCTTGGGAAGCTGGGCTCTAGATACCAGTTGGGGAGATATATCATTTTATATGTGACTCATCTCCCTACCCTATCCTAGGATAAAACAAATCTAGAAAGTTGTACACCAAAATGTTAAAAACTGCTTATTTTGGGGTGGTTGGATTACTGTTGTTTTAAACTTTCTTCTTTATACTTTTTCACATTCAATGAGTATGCAACACATCTATTTCCACTAAAAAAAAAAAGGTTCCATAAAAACTTGCCTTGTTCTGAAAGGCACATAGAACCATGAATCTCTTCTCACTCATAATTGGAACCACAAACCACTCACTCATTCTTACTAGGTTTTATTTTGGGTAGAGTTATTTATCTTAGTGTCTGCTACAACCTCTCCTTCTACTTTCCCTCCTCATATTCCATCAATTTTTATTGTCTCCATCACTACCAAAGTAATCTATACCTCCCAAAACAGAAAGTGTAATATAAAACAAAAATAAAAAGTTATCGTATAATGCATAGATACTTACTGAGATTTTTTGGAGAGAGATTTTAAGAGAAGACCATGTATCCAATCTTCGATCCAGAATAATGGTAAACTGGGAGTCCGGTCCATTTCGCCTGAATGATAAGAAGAAATAATAACTTTTTCTTAATAATAATGCAAATTTGTTATATATGTCTTCATTCTATTTCTGATTATTTCATCTACATTTGATGTCTTGACCAAAGACAGAATTGGAATTGGAAAGCTATCATAAAGTACTATCTTAGAAAACTAATTTGAAGACATATTCCCTTACTCACTATTTAAAATTTCTTTTGCAGCATTAATGTCAATCTTTTAAATAGGAAAGTGATAGTGTAATGAAGATATGTCACTAAAATTGATTTGGAATACTGTAATCTCGGGTGTGGGAAAACTCAAAAGATAACTGTCCTTCATAATATCAGATTTAACTTTCCATGTAATTCATCATGAGTCAATGATCCATTCACTCATTCAAAATCACACTGCTAAATCTATTTTTCTAACTCCGCTCCTGAGGAAATGCAGTTTAATGGAAAATATAACTTCTATTTGCCCTAAAAAGATCACTTTCAAGCTTCAATAGGTACATTGTAAGTTTCATTTTCTGGATTTGATTTTTGTTCATGAGACTTGGAATTTTATCATCCTAGATTTGTGTCCTCTTGTTCTTCAGGGTTAGCAACTAGAAAATGCTTCCTTTGAAAATTTTGTCTTTAATACACATAAAATCTCTAAGAAACCTTTTGAAACTTTCCATTTTAAAGCATTCTAGTTCCAAATAATTTTTAATATCAAGACATTCCTCCTAGTATCTCCCAGTACCACTATTGAATCTACTTAAGATTCAGTCTTGTGTTACATTCAGAAGAAATGAAAAATGGCTGTCCTCACTCTTGGCTGGTAATATTTCCTTTTAAGCAAATTAAAGCGTATATGTATGACCATCATTCTCTACCTATGTTCTTTTCCATGGGAACAAATACTCCTAGATCCCCAATTTTATTTTCATAGATCCTCAGTATAATTTTTGTAACAATTTAGATAGCTGCCAGCTTCTCCTTCTAAGTTGTACTTCTTATCTACTTTGAAGTTAAGTCAGTTGGTTATTCACCATGATAATAATA
Organism: Piliocolobus tephrosceles; assembly: GCF_002776525.5. NCBI lineage: Eukaryota > Metazoa > Chordata > Mammalia > Primates > Cercopithecidae > Piliocolobus > Piliocolobus tephrosceles. The sequence continues at coordinate 14,760,077 of NC_045445.1, read as the reverse complement.
GCTATATTAAGCCATTTTCCTGTTACGACATTCAGATGGATATCTGATATAAAGCGAATTGAAAAAACATAATGAAATACTATACCTTGCAATAGATGTCAGGTAAGTAAGTACTTTTGCTATTACTTCCTCTGGTATACATCTAAAATTACAGTTTTCTGGAAATGTAATGATCCAAGCATTGTCCTTTCCCCGGCCACCTACAACAATAGAAAAAAAATCAACTGAATTAAAAATGTATGTAACAACGAGGCAGGGAAGAAGATTTTAGATTTGAATACTGTTTTGCAGCAACACAACTTTTTTATAAAGATGATGATCTCCACATAAAACCAAAATGGCTCCACGTTCCTGACACTTCAAGTTTAAAAGGTGGCAGAGTAGTTTCTCAATAAAAAAATTAAAAGAAAGAGAGTAAAATGAATGAATATAGTCAGAAGAAAATGTCATGAAATGCATATAATAAATACAGTGGAAAATGGCTGATTCCCCAATCTGGACAACCAAGGGGTTGGGAAATAACTCTTTCTATACCAACGAGCCTAAATTCAAAATAAGTGAATGATGGCTTGACAGCAAGTGGAAAACTTGATTTAATCGATCTCTTAGTGTCATGGTGAGCAGGAAAAGATACAGAGCACCCTATAGGAAATAGGTGATGGTCTAATGTGTTTATGGAAGAAACAACAAAAGTAATGATGGCAGGAATGATATAGGAATTGTATTAATGCAAAGAAAGATCACAAATTATCTGTGGGTTAAAATTCAATGTTCAGTCTGGGTAGGGGTCCAGGGAGAGGTGTAGGGTTGTGGAAGCTCCCCGCAGACCCATGCAGCCATTAACCTGGAGCAGTGGCACCCAGCAGTATCTTGACCAAGTGGGTGACCTTGACCCCTGGAAAGCATGGATCCCAAGGCTCATAGGTGAGGCTGCCCTAAGCCCATTTCCATAGGAACCAAGAATAGTGGTACTGTCATAGGGGTTCTTCGGGAGGGAATGGCTGCACAGTCTCTGGGCTTTCATTTCAGTCTCTCCCCTGTTTCTCCATCCAGCCCAATAGACCTCTATGCAGCCTGAAGGATGAGAAATATTGAAAATGAAAGCCATCTAAAAGTGCAGAGATGAGCCTTAACATGTGTTTCAGGTTCACTTCCGCAGCCAGTCTAGCACCTACACAGAGAGTGAATGCTCAATAAATATTAAGTGCTAAACAGAATTTGAAGAATTATTTTAGGAGGAAAGTTGCAAGGTGGCCTTTGAATGTAGCTCACTAATAGAAATTTTTTTAGTTCAGTTGTAATTTTTATTTGGCTGAATTTAAGTGAATAAAGATGTAAAAATATTTTTAATTCAATCTGCAATAAAAATATGACAATATAAAAGGATATAGGCCAGGCACAGTGACCCATGCCTATAACCCCAGCACTTTGGGAGGCCGCAGCCAGAGGATCACTTGAGGTCAGGAGTACTAGACCAGCCTGGCCAACATGTTGAAACCCTGTCTCTACCAAAAATACAAAAATTAGCCAGGTGTGGGGGCGCACGCCTGTAATCCCAGCTACTCAGCAGGCTGAAGCAGGAGAATCGGTTGAACCTGGGAGGCAGAGGTTGCAGTGAGCCAAGATCATGCCACTGCACTCCAGCCTGGGTGACAGAGCAAGACTACATCTCCCTGCCCCCCGCCCCCCAAACAGAAAAAGAAAAGTATATAAAATGGAATCATAACAATACTCAACCCAAAAGAAGACAGAAATGGAGGAAAACAAAGAACACATGGGACAAATGGAAAAATCTACCATCTCATTATTTGTATTTTGCTTTTATAAGATCATAAGATGGTAGATTTAAATCCATCCATATGAATAATCACACAAAATGTCAATGATCTAGGCACTGCAATTAAAAGTCAAAGATCATCAAACTGGATAAAAAGAAAGACCAAATTATATGCTGCCCACAAGAAACACACGTTTTAAATATAAAAGTACAAATGCATTAAAAGCAAAGGATAGAAAAAGATACACCATGACAGTGCTAATCAAAACAAAGCTGTTTAATATTTGACAAAGTCGATTTCAGAGTCAAAAATATTACCAGATATTAAAATGATCATTTGATCATGATAAAGTGGTCAATTCCTCAATGGGACAAAATCCTAAATGCTTATGCACCTAATAACAGAGCTTCAAAATACACAAAGCAAAAACTGATAGAGCTGCAAGAAGAAATAGACAAATTCACAATTTTAGTCAGAAATTTCCCCACCCATCTCTCAATAATTGATAGAACAAGTAGACAAAGAATTTGCAAGGATATTGTATACCTGAACAACAGTCTTAACCAACATGACCTAATTGACATTTCTAGAACACTCCATCCAACAAAAGCAGAATACACTTTCTTCTCTAGTGCACATGGAAAAAGATCAAATTAATTATTTGCCTCAATATTTACCAAGGGAAACTTGAGAGAGAGTATTCATTCCCAAATTATTTTTAATCAAACTAGTCCAAAGTATTAAATCAAAGAGTTATTAATCTTCACTATATGATATCCTAGAATTAAAGAGTAGAGTGAAAATAATCATTGAGAATAATGGCATCCACTGAAAAGTTTTTAAGAAACTCAAAGGAGAAATTGTACAATTCTGAACCAAGAGATTTAGTGAATCTTTAAACAAAGGGCCTCTATAGGTAGAGTATGGTATAGAACTAGTAATATAAATGGTATGTAATATATAATGTAATAAATATCTTAAATATAACATAACTACATACTTGCCAAGCAAGCTAGTGAACACTCTAGTTAAGGACAGAACCATCTAGCACTTAGGCAAACTATACTTATCAAAGGAAAGGTGGCAAGGCTCCTATAAGAGTTAATTATCATTGACTAATCTATAAATGATTATTACCACTAAACACCTACAAGTACCGTCCTAGGTAGTAAACTTGTGAGAAGAGATCAAAAGAGATATTTATATTCCAAATTGGGAAGTTTTAATTATTTTTTACCATTGGGAACCCTTTCTTCAAAGGAAGCTATAGGCAGATGCATTTTTAAAACAAATACAAAAAGCAGTTAAGGAAGGAAAGGTGTAGAGAGGGATCTGGATGGGTGCAGCAAGCCTTGAGGATGGTTCTATTTAGAACACAGTTTGGAAAACATAGATAATCTTAAGTAAAATCTCCAAAACTTAAAAGTGAACCTAACATACTGCTAAATTTACTGACACTGTCACACATTTATGCCACTTATAAAATAAAACATAAAGCCATATTAATTAAGTCATCACTAATTCACAGTTACCACTAATTAGAATCATTTTTAATTAAGCTTTATCATAGGTGTAATTATAATCATTTAAAAGCAGAGGCCAGGCTGGGTGCGATGGCTCATGCCTGTAATCACAGCACTTTGAGAAGTCAGGATGGGAGGATCGCTTGAAGCCAGGAGTTCAAGACCAGCCTAGGCAACACAGCAAAACTCTTTCGCTACAAAAAATAAAAATTAGCTAGGTGTGGTGGCACACTCTTATAGTTCCAGTGACTCAGGAGGCTGAGGTGGAAGGTTACATTGAGCTATGATCATACCACTGCACTGGAGCCTGGGCAAAAGAGCAAGATGCTGTCTTTAAAAATAATAATAATGATAATAAAAGCAGAGGCCAGATTGAAGTGTCCAATTAGGATCACTTGTAAAGTAAAAGCTTGTTTAGTAAACTGAGCATGTAGGTGCCATTTTTCCGAGAATTAATTAAACTATTTAGAAGGAATAAGATAGTTTCTTATACTCTCAATACCTAAGAAGCACTCATCTTTATAAAAACAATGTATTAATATATACCGGTAAGTTTTCTTTATCTGTTTAATATGATAAATATACTACTTAATGATATAATTCTAATTACTCTAATACCTGAAAGTAATTTGCTTGTTTTTAAGCAAAACTTTCCCCAAAGTCTGACCAGAAGCTAAAGGGGCAGGATGGTTTACCATAGTTATGTCTCTAAAAATGTGTAATGCTATTTAGTGGCATTATTCACAACAGCCAAATGGTAGAAGCAACCAAAGTATCTATCAATGGATGAACAGATAAACAAAGTGTGGAATATACATAAAATGGAATATTATTCAGCCTTAAAAAAGAAGTTCTGATACATGCTACAACATCCATGAAACTTGAAGACCTTATGCTAAGTGAAATAAGCCAGTCACAAAAAGACATATACCATATGATTTATTTACATCAGGTACCTAGGATAGTCAAATTCATAGAGAAAGAAAGTAAAATTGTGGTCAACAGGGGCTAGAGAGAGGACGGAATGAAACGGGGAGTAATTGTTTAATGGATATAGAGCTTCAATTTTGCAAGGTCTGAAACTCTGGAGATGGTGGTGGCAATGGTGGCACAAAAATGTAAACAGACTTAATGCCGTTTAATTGTACTCTTAAAAATGGTTAAAATGATAAGTTGTATGTTAAATTGATTTTACCATAATTGCTAAAAATTATATACAAGTGTATATACATATTTAAGAAAAATCAACTTTCTTTATAACGCGTAAATGAAATCCTAAAAAAAAAATACTTAGTGCATGCTGATTATTTGGTGCAACTTGCCAGCATTTGTAATACACAATTGAGTAATCAAAGAAGCTACCTCAGCTGCTCCCCTCCCACCCAGCCTGCACCCACCTAGGAGACATATTCTACTTTTAACTATCATAGATTTTTGAAGACTCGTCTGAAAGTCAAATGTATAAGAGTGGTAAGGTCGTTTTTACCCATATATCTAAAATGCTTAAAACCTCCAATTATTCTCTAAATGTCCATTTGTTTAGCAACTAGGTGCACAATGTATAAATGTTTATTAAAATAGTGCTTCTCAAATGAATATATATAATAGCTCTATATATAGAGCGAGAGCTATTTATATAATAGGTACCAAACTAACTGCTAATCAAGTCATATATCTGGACAATATATAAGAAAGTTTGCTTACCAGACAAGAAGGCGATGTCTTGCATTAAGAAATGGCTGATGTCTTTTATACGGAGGAGCAGATCAGTTTCTATGACAAACAAGAAAATAGAAGAAATGACATACATGTTAAGGTACAGCCTTACATGATTTTAGACACATGTTTTCTCACTGTGTCTAAAATTATTCTGGGAGTCCCACAGGTCTGTGTCCACAGACACTGCCGATCTCTTTCCTCTTCTCAACTACATGGCAAAGAAATCACATTCGAAAATATCACTGAATAAAGAGAACCAGTGACCTACTTCTCAGAATCTATGCCCAAAACATAAACTACTCTCCCTCACCAGAAAGCCAAGGACAAAGGCACAAACTCCAGGACATTCGGATTTATTTGAAGGGTAGATGGTCATGGGGAGACACTGTAACAGATTGTCTTCTACTCCTGATAATGCCTTTCATTCTACAAAGCTTTATTAGCAATTACAAAGCGCTTTTTGGATTTTTTAATCTTATCAAATCCTTAAAAAAATCTCTAAGGTAAGTATTGTTATCCCATTTACAAGTGGTTAACCATACAGGCTTCTTAGTCTAGGTAGACGTGGATTCAAATCCAGCTTGTTGCATTTACTGGCCACGCAAACATGGGCAAGTTAGTTAGCCTCTCCAAACCTTAGTTTCCTCAGCTATAAACTGGGCATAATGATATCTACCTCACAAGGTACCATGCAAACGCAATGTGAAATACCTAGCATAATGGTAGGTGTTCAATAAAAAGTAGCGCATTAACTCATTTTTTATCATTACAGATGGAACAATGTCCATGCATTGTTCAATGTGCTTTGATTGTCCCAGATCTTAAGTGTTAACTTACAATGCTCAATTCAACTGAACTCTATAGGGGCCAAAAATCAAAGTACATTACCTGCCTGTGGTCCATGAACAAGGATAACTTTTTAAAAGAAAATGGGTCATCAAACTAGGCTATTTTGGCTTGTCGGTTTTAATGCCTGTGGTTCCACATCTCTTACTGAAGCCATATTTTTCACCTGCTCTCTGATACAAAGTGCCTTCAAATTCCTAGTCTCTGGTGGTGTCAGGCTGATGATGCAGTACCCTTCTTAGTGCTCTTCAAATCACACCACATGGATGTGGTTTATAAAAGACAATCCTCAAGGGAATTTTTAAAAAAACAAGTTCTCAATGGTTCCATAATACACAGTGGAATAGGTTATCTGTTATAGACAATCCCCCAACACATGATTAGAAACAAAGCAATTTTAATTGACGTTTATTTTCATAAGATACATGCCATTACAAATATCTAGTTTGTCAAGACATAAAGTCATTTCTTAAAAATGTCTTGTAATTTTACATACTTAGACTCGATATATTTCAGACCAAGGCATGCACATTTACACTCGCAGTTATTCTTTCCAAGCTAGATGTTTAATCAGATAAAAGAATGTGTTTATAACAGCTACAAACATGTGTCACATATTGACATTTTTAGACATGGAGCCATGGAAGAAGGGTGAGAATGAGGTTAATACAAAAAATACAAGAACTCTCTCTCCCCTCAGGAGCCTGCAAAAGTGGCAATAGCTAAAACGTGTTCTACTTTTTAAATGAGAGAGCATCAGACATAAAAATATTCCTACATAATAGGAGACCCAAATTCCTCCCTTGCTTTGATCAGTAGGAACAAGGATAAAGACAAATTGATGTATTTTATGTCAGGTGGCAGATCTGGAAGTATTAATATGTATGACTTGATTCCTCTGATACCACTTAGACTCTTGCAGAGCTATGGAAACTATGTCTACTTACTCTACAATTTAAGCACTCATGTAATGAGAGAGGCTTCAGGACACAAAATAAAAGTCTGTGGGCTGGGAGTGGGAGCACCAGGGCCTAGTGTGGGCTTGACCACTTAGCTGCTCTGTAATTTTCAACAAGTCACTCCCCACCCCTCACCTCATTACCTCCATTTTATTTTATGTTTCTTATTGAGGTAAAATATGCATATAAAATTTACCATTTTAAGTGTACAGTTCACTGGTAATAAATACATTTATATTCTTTTTTCCCCTTCATCCTCTCCCCTCTACCCTTCCCAGCCTCTGGTAACTACCAATCTACTCTCTGTCTTCATGAGATCCATTTTTTTAGCTCTCACATATTAGTGAGAACATGCAGTATTTGTGTGTCTGTGTTTGGCTGGCTTCACTTAACATAATTGCCACCAGTTCCATTCATCTGGCTGCAAATAAGAGGATTTCATTCTGTTTTATGTATGAATAACATTCCATGGTGTATATATACCATATTTTCCTTATCCATTCATCTGTTGAATGGCACTTAGGTTGATTCCATATTTTGGCTGTTGTAAATAGTGCTGCAATAAACATGGGAGTGTAAATATCTCTTTAATATATTGACTTTCTTTCTTTTGAATATACACCCAGAAGTGGAATTGTTGGATTCTATGGTAGTTCTGTGTTTTGTTTTTTGAAAAACCTCCATACTGTTCTTCACAGCAGCTGTACTAGTTTACATTCCCACCAACAGTGTGCAAGAATTCTCCTTTCTCCACACCCTCACCAGCATCTGTTATTGCCTGTCTTTTTGATATAGGTCATTTTAACTGGGGTGAGATATGTCATTGTAGTTTTGGTTTCCATTTTTCTGATGATAGTGATGTCAAACACTTTTTCATATTATGTCTTCTTTTGAGAAATGTCTATTCAGATCTTTTGCCCATTTTATAAATTGAATTATTTGGGTCCTTTGCTATTGAGTTGTTTGAGCTCCTTATATACTCTGGTTATTAATCCCTTGTCAAATGGATAGTTCACAAATATTTTCTTTCATTCTGTGAATTGTCTCCTCACTTTGTTGATTGTTTCCTTTGCTATGCAGAAGGTTTTTGGCTTGCTGTGATCCCATTTGTCTATCTTTGCTGTGGTTGCCTATGCTTTTGAGGTGTTGCACAAAAACTCTGCCCAGACCAATGTTCTGGAAAGTTTCCCCAACATTTTCATCTAGTACTTTCATAGTTTCAGGTCTTCAATTTCAGTCTTTAATGCATTTTTAATTGATTTTTGTGTATGGTGAGAGATAGGGATCTAGTTTCATTCTTCCACATACAGTTATCCAGTTTTTCCAGCATCATTTATTGAAAATATTTCCTTTCCCCATTGTAGATTCTTAGCACCTTTGTTGAAGATGAATTGGCTGTAAAAGTATGGATTTGTAGCTGGGTTCTCTATTCTGTTCCATTGGTCTATGTGTCTGTTTTATGCCAGTATCATGCTGTGATGGTTACTACAGCTTTGTAGCAAATTTTGAAGTTATGTAGTATAATGCCTACAGCTTTGTTCTTTTTGGTCAGGACTGCTTTGGCCATTTCAGGTCTTTTGTGGTTCTATATACATTATTAGAATTTTTTTCTATTTATCTGAAGTATGCCCTGGAATTTGATAGAGATTGCATCGAATCTGTAAATTTCTGCAGGTAGTATTGTCATTTTAACAATATTAATTCTTCCGATCCATGAGAGTGAAATATCTTTCCAATTTTTTGTGTCCTCTTCTATTTCTTTAATCAAATTTTATAGTTTTCCTTATATAGATCTTTCACTTTTTTGTTAGATTGATTCCCAGGTATTTTATATTTTTGTAGCTATTGTAAATGTGATCAGATTGTTTTCTTCGGCCGGGCGCGGTGGCTCAAGCCTGTAATCCCAGCACTTTGGGAGGCCGAGACGGGCGGATCATAAGGTCAGGAGATTGAGACCATCCTGGCTAACATGGTGAAACCCCATCTCTACTAAAAAATACAAAAAACTAGCCGGGCGTGGTGGCGGGTTCCTGTAGTCCCAGCTACTCAGGAGGCTGAGGCAGGAGAATGGCATGAACCCGGGAGGCGGAGCTTGCAGTGAGCTGAGATCCGGCCACTGCACTCCAGCCTGGGCGACAGAGCAAGACTCCGTCTCAAAAAAAAAAAAAAAAAAAAAAAGATTGTTTTCTTGATTTCTTTTACAGATTGTTTGCTGTTAGTGTATATAAATGCTACTGACTTTTGTACATTGATTTTATATTCTGCACCTTTACTAAATTTGTTTATCAGTTCTAACAGTTTTTTGATGGAGTCTTTAGGTTTTTCCGGGTACAAGATCATGTCATCTACAAACAAAGCTAATAAGCCTTTTTTCTTTCCAGTATGGATGCCCTTTATTTCTTTCTCTTGCCTAGTCGCTCTGGCCAGGACTTCCAGTGTTATGCGGAATAAAAGTGGCAAAAGTGGGCATCCTTGTCTTGCTCCAGTTCTTGGCGGAAAGGCTTTCAATTTTTCCACATTCAGTACAATATTAGCTGTGGTCATTACTCCTACTTTAGGAATGAGGGCAGTACAGTAAATGCTGTTTGTTGTTGTTGTTGTTGTTTGAGACGGAGTCTCGCTCTGTCACCCAGGCTGAAGTGCAGTGGCGCGATCTCAGCTCACTGTAAGCTCTGCCTCCCAGGTTGACACCATTCTCCTGCCTCAGCCTCCCGAGTAGCTGGGACTACAGGTGCCCCCCACCATGCCCGGCTAATTTTTTGTGTTTTTAGTAGAGAAGGGCTTTCACCCTGTTAGCCAGGATGGTCTTGATCTCCTGACCTCGTGATCCACCCACCTCGGCCTCCCAAAGTGCTGGGATTACAGGCGTGAGCTGCCGAGCCTGGCCAGTAAATGCTTTTTAAGGTACCTTACATTCTATGAGATCCAACAACGTGTAAAATCCATAGGTGTAAAAACAGACTGATGTTTTCTATCATAAAATGTAGCCCACAACTGTGCCAATAAAATAACATTTCCATACTAATGAAAAAGGATGAAATCACGGTTATAAGAGAAAATATTACCACTTTAATAAATGATCAAGTTCTGGGTTGGAAACAGACTGAAGGGGAAGGAGATAACACAGGAAAGACAACAGAAGACACACAGTTATCAATTGAGCAGCTGCAAGGGACAAGGTAAGATTGTTGCTGAGAACAAAAAGAAACAAAATACTGACTTTAGATAAAGTTGTGACATTGAGTTACACCCAGCTTTGTAGCTGACCCTCTTGAATTTCCACATAGAATTTTTCCTGAAATATAAAAGTGAGAACAAATAATTTATAATGCTCCTATTGCTGACCTTCTAAATGCATTGACTGAGAGCATGAGAAATAAAAAGCCTCGATCATCAAAGCTGGATCAAGTCCACATTACAGCATGTTCCTTGTTGACTAGATTTACATTTGATAGGAAGGTTGTCAAGCTGTCCTATGTAGAAAACTCACTCTACTCACAAATAAAAAGGATCCATTCTCCTTACATTGAACTCGTTGCTAAGCCCAAAAAAGAGCTGACTTAGAAGCCAAATAAAGGGCTGTAACTCGACAGGTAACCTGACAAACACCCTTTAAAACACCCTAATGGAGCAAATCTTCATTTTAAGACTTCTGCTGAAAATCCATGTGCTTGCACAATCAAACACAATCAGACACAAATTGAAATCAAAAGTCAAAAAAAGCATTTCCAATTAATTCATTCCTACATATGATCCAAAAGCAAAAGAATCCAGCAAACATATCACTAATATTTATTGTGCTATTTAAAAGGTAGTTGTGCCAATGAGGATCCAAGCTTAGAAATCCAAATATGAATTTTTAAAGTTCTAAAATGTGTGGAAATAAATAATTGATTTAGAAAGGCTCACAGAGAGAAGGAAGGTATACCCATCCAATCAGTAGCTCCAGTCTGGCTGTGTCACTTGTAAAAATGCAGAACATGGATCACTTCAATACAGCATGTACTTTAAAGCTTTTAAAGATTTATTTTGCATTCATTCACCTTTTAAACCAATATGTATTGAGTGTCTACTATATGCCAGATTCTGTTCTAAGCTGTGTTTGGACAGATGTTCTGAGAAAATACAAAAGTTCACAATCAAATAAGTTTGTGAAATACTAGGGGTTAAATGCACTGCAATATTTCCTAGTAAATACACATGTACACAGTGTGACTCCTTGAGTATGGGTCATGTAAGCAGTGTTTCTCAAACCTATTTGATCAGGTTTGGTCAGTCAGTTTATTGGTCAGTTGGTTGTTGGTTGGCTGGCTTTCTCCCTCAGAGAGAGACAGAAGACAAACAGAAAGCAAGAGAGAGAGCTATAAAGACTCTATATGAAGAAGCACTTTGTTCTAAAGTCAGAACTATCTGTAGACGAAATGACTTTCATGGAAGATAGACAACCCCTTTCCTATCACTAATAGCGTTCAAACAAAGGCCAAGCTGCTCTGTGGTAAAGATAAGAGAGGAAAATCAGGCACATAGTTGATTGGAATAGATTATCTTTTAGAATAACATTTAATGGTATATTCTCAGTGACAGTAAGTGATTCTAGGAAAAGAAAGCAAAAAAAAAAAAAATCTATATACTCATCAGTTTGGAAGGGGTCAATAAGGGAGGTAGGAGGAACTTAGATTTTATGTTCCAAATTGCAAATTAATAGAATTCTGAGTCATATTCATTTGTTTCGGGATTTGCTTATATGTTTTACCTTAAGAATATGTAAAAGTTCATCTTTAATATTCAAGAGTCCTCTATAAGAAGGAAGAGATTGGGGACTTAAGTGAATATTGTTCCTTCAGTAAGTTAAATTGGATTAAGCAATATGGGGTTTTTTTCCCGTAATGAATGATTTCCTTGTGAAATTATTTTCAGCATGGAAATCAGTGTGTGGAGATGTGTTGTTAAATGCTCCAGAAAGATTATAGAAAATCTATGTAACATCCTATTGTCTCATTGTGTGACAACACAGAAATTAACTTCACAAATGTAAAATAAAAATTTCCTGACAAGCAGTTATTAACAAGGAAACTTTCTTTGGTAACAGTTCAAGAAACTTGAAATTTAAGATACTTTATGAATAGTTACAAATAGAAGGCCAAAATTTTTTAAGCCTACCCTGTCAGAGTAAAGCCTCTGCTAAAAAAAGATGATTTTTTTTTTTTTTTTTTTTTTTTTTTTTTTTTTTTAGACAAGGTTCACTCTGTCGCCCAGGCTGGAGTGCAGGGGTGTGATCTTGGCTCATTGCAACCTCCATCTCCTGGGCTCAAGTCAAGCTCCAACCTCAGCCTCCCAAGTAACTGGGACTACAGGTGCACGCTACTATGCCCAGCTAATTTTTCTATTTTTTGTAGAGATGGGGGGTCTCCCTATGTTGCCCAGGCCAGTCTCGAACTCTTGGCTCAAGTGATCCTCCCACCCTGACCTCCCAAAGTGTTGGGATTACAGGCGTGAACCACCATGCCTGGTCAAATGATCTTTTAAGAACTACTTCTGGCCAGGTGTGGTGGCTCACACCTGTAATCCCAGCACTTTGGGAGGCTGAGGCAGGTGGATCACGAGGTCAAGAGACGGAGACCATCCTGGCGAACATGGTGAAACCCTGTCTCTACTAAAAATACAAAAATTAGCTGGGCGTGGTGGCACGTGCCTGTACTCCCAGCTACTCAGGAGACTGGGGCAGAAGAATTGCTTAAACCTGGGATGTGGAGGTTGTAGTGAGCTGAGATTGTACCACTGCATTCCAGCCTGGCAACAGAGTAAGACTCCATCTAAAAAAAAAAAAAATTAAAAATTAAAAAAATTTTTAAAAACTATTTCTCTGAGAGTCTTTGCCTTCATGATTTGAATACATATCACCATTCCAGGAATTTAAACTATACTAAGTATATTAGTTATTCCTATGTGGTTAATGACAGTTTAAAATTTAAGTAAATTGGTATCTATAAGCTTTCCCACTTTATAGAAAACATTTTTTACTTCAGATCCCAGAGTATAACAGCAACAATTCCAACACTTGAGCAACGCTCTCTCACGTCCATTTATCCAACCTCTCTGGGGGATGTATTCATACACAATAGAAGAATATGAGTTCTTAACCAGGCTGCACACACGTGCCATGTCATCCAAGCACTACAGAGCCATAACAAATAAACTACTTAAAAGAGCAAATGCCTCTATTCTCACATGGTTTCCTAAAAATAAATAAGAGGTAAAAACAGCACAAACAAATAAAAATAGCGAAATGTCAGCCAGAAAGATAGTCACTTCCATGGCAATAAACTCATTGCCACCACCAATATGAAAACAGACTGTGAAAGAGTAGTAAATGAACAATAGCTACCATTTGCTGTGCAACTAGTATTAACCAGGCACTACACAAGGCACTTTATATGCAGTTTCTCTGGTCCTAACAACAATCCCCCAAGGTTGATATTAAATCACTTATCTTGCAGATGAGTTAACAGGCTCAGGGAGGCTACCATTCATGCTTCATTCATTCATACCATTCATACATACCATTCATTCAAACTTCTCTTATTCATTTGAAAGACTCATACTGAACAAATGCCAGGTGCCAGGCACTGTTCAGATGCAAAGTAGAATCTAGTAGGAGATTCAGCAAAGCTTTTACCATGCCATCTATGTAGTTCCCTAACCTTCAGATAGGTCATCTAAAATCTGTACTCAAAAGGTTATACGGAAATAGCTCTAATGCAAATTACTAACTAGATATGACTCCATAACCTCCCATTTTCTTCCAGGATGGGTTTCATCCCAAACCATACCAAGAATGTTTATAAACTATCTTCTGAAAGAAACTTCATTACTTTTACAGCCTGAAATTCTCAACAATGATGCTTACTTTTAGCAATGATTTATTTGAAAGTTCCCTATTTCTGATGTGCATGACAGATAAAATTAGGTTTTGCTTGAGTCTTAAATCCTGTGCAAGGCAGATGGGATTCTATGTGTGTATTTTTTCCCTTTCAATCTGAACATCAGATACTCTATACCATCTGTAAATAGTAATGACTTAGCACATGCAATAAATTGAAGTGTTGTCTTGACAAATGTTATGCTTTAAAAGGTGGAACAAATAAAAGAGTAATTCTGAAACCATCACAAATTCCCACTGGACTACAGTAGAACAATCTATGCAGTGCTTTGTTCTGCAATAAAAGGTACAATATAAAAGACAGGCATAATTCGGTGCTAACAAAATAAAACCAAGGTTCATATTAAATCCTTTTCCTGCTAACACCTACTGGAGCCTCCTTCCAATCCATTGTGTAATTCAATTCACCAACTATCCACTGGATTCTCATTTGCTCCTCTCTGCTAGGTGCTGTGGCCCATGGGAATACAAACAGAGTTCCTCACCTCACAAAGCATAAAAATTAAGAGAAGATAGAAACATATACAAACTACTGGCCATAATATAAGGCAGGGTATAGTACATGCTAGAATAGAAATATGCAATATAAAGTATGGAGAGAGGAGAAGTGATTACATCTAAATTGAGGATGAGAGAAAAGGGAAGGTTTAATAGATAATGAGACATGTAAGCTGGGCCTTCAAAATTGATTAGGATTCAAATACATGGTCATGGGAATAGAGAGTGTCATCCCAAGTGAAAGAAACAAGGCATCAATATAGGAGTAGGTGAAAGAATCAGGGACTTTATAGGGACTGATACGGTTTGATTATAGAGATAGGATGATCGAGTTAAAGCTAGAAAGCAAGACCAGAAGCAAAAAATGTAGGATCTTGCATGCTGCCAGAGGAGGAAAACAGGCTTCTTGAAAGCCTCTGATTCAGCATCACTGACTTAACACAAAGATGTTGTCCAGGCAGTCAACCCCTACAACAGAATGGCAGGGATATAGGAACTGGTGGCTTCTATAGTGAATTAGCTACCACCTTTTGATATAACCTCAGGCAACTCACCGAAGATTCCCTATGACTCAGGTTTTGTACAAGCACGCATACAACAAAATGTGTGGGAAGGAGAAGGAGAAAGGAAAAGTAGGAGGAAGGCTCTCTCTTATCAGTTATAAAACTCCAAACAAAACTTGACCTGAATACTATTCTAAGATGCTAAGTACTATTCTATTCAAATGTTAACATTTCTGAAATCTGGATGTATCTTAGATCTGAATGCCATCATCACATTTGATTCTGTTTTTCATTTTTCTGTCCAAAATCCTATATTAAGTACCTTAGAGCCAGGCAAATAGAACTATAAAAAAAGAAAAAGAAAATTCAAAAAATAAATTCCCATTTTTGTATAACTGACATATGTATGACACATATGTATGTAAATATATTTGTTGTAATAATATTAGCCAGGAGTTCAACTACGTTCGAGTCATGTGAGTCCACCTCATAAACCATCTTACCTGGGATAGTCTTGGGGAACCCACTGCTCACAGTCACTTCCCCAAAGGAAAAAGTAAAACTGTCTCTATTTATAAATGATGTGATCTTGTATATAAAAAACACTAAGGAATTCACACGCAGACAGACACACACACACACAAAAGCTGTTACAGCTAACAAATTCAGCAGGGGTGCAGGATACAAGATCAAGATAGAAAAATCAATTTTATTTCTATTGTATAAAGCATAAATGCAAAACATACTCTTAAAACTATAAAATATTATTGAAAGAAATTAAATATCTAAGAAATTGAAAGCCAATCCATGTTCATATCTTGGAATATAATACTATTAAAGTAGTAATACTCCCTAAATTGATATACAGATTGAAAAGAACCCCTATAGACAGGGCTCAGCTAAAGCAGCAGAGGCCTGTCCAGACACGAACAACTCTGTCTGACAGCTTTGAAGAGAGCAGTGGATCTCCCAACACGGAGGTTGAGATCTGAGAAGGGGCAGTCTGCCTGCTCAAGTGGGTCACTGACCCCTGAGTAGCCTAACTGGGAGACATCCCCCACTAGGGGCAGTCTGACACCCCACACCTCACAGGGTGGAGTACACCCCTGAGAGGAAGCTTCCAAAGCAAGAATCAGATAGGTGCACTCGCTGTTCAGCAATATTCTATTTTCTGCAACCTCTGCTGCTGATACCCAGGCAAACAGGGTCTGGAGTGAACCTCAAGCAATCTCCAACAGACCTATAGCTGAGGGTCCTGACTGTCAGAAGGAAAACTATCAAACAGGAAGGACACCTATATCAAAACCCCATCAGTACGTCACCATCATCAAAGACCAGCGACAGATAAAACCACA
>NC_045445.1:14667800-14738956 GCF_002776525.5 Piliocolobus tephrosceles | reverse complement strand
CAAGAAGAGAAAACCAAACACTGCATGTTCTCACTCATAGGTGGGAACCGAACAATGAGTTCACTTGGACTCGGGAAGGGGAACATCACACACTGGGGCCTATCATGGGGAGGGGGGAGGGGGGAGGGATTGCATTGGGGAGTTATACCTGATATAAATGATGAATTGATGGGTGCTGACGAGTTGATGGGTGCAGCACACCAACATGGCACATGTATACATATGTAACAAACCTGCACGTTATGCACATGTACCCTAAAACTTAAAGTATAATAAAAAAATAAAAAATAAAAAATAAAAAAGTATTGAATATTGGCCCCCACTCTCCTCTGGCTTGTGGAGTTTCTGTCGAGAGATCTGCTATTAGTCTCATGGACTTCCCTTTGTGGGTAACCCGACCTTTCTCTCTGGCTGCCCTTAACATTTTTTCCTTCATGTCAGCCTTGGTGAATCTGACAATTACGTGTCTTGCACTTGCTCTTCTAGAGCATTATCTTTGTGTTGTTCTCTGTATTTCCTTAATTTGAATGTTGGCCTGCCTTGCTAGGTTGGGGAAGTTCTCCTGGATAATATCCTGAAGAGTGTTTTCCAACTTGGTTCTTTCTCCCCGTCACTTTCAGGTACACCAATCAAATGTAGATTTGGTCTTTTCACATAGTCCCATATTTCTTGGAGGCTTTGTTTGTTTCTTTTTACTCTTTTTTGTCTAAACTTCTCTTCTCACTTTGTTTCATTAATTTCATCTTCAATCACTGATACCCTTTCTTCCACTTGATCAAATCAGCTATGGAAGCTTGTTCATGTGTCACATAGTTCTTGTGCCATGGTTTTCAGCTCATCAAGTCACTGTTTATTCTAGTTAGCCACTTGTCTAATCTTTTTTCAAGGTTTTTAACTTCCTTGTTATGGGTTTGAATTTCCTCCTTTAGCTCGGAGAAGTTTGTTATTACTGACTTTCTGAAGCCTACTTCTGTCAGTTCATCCAAATCATTCTCTATCCAGCTTTGTTCCGTTGCTGGCAAGGAGCTGCAATCATTTGGAGGAGAAGAGGCTCTCTGGGTTTTAGAATTTTCAGCTTTTCTGCTCTGGTTTCTCCCCATCTTTGTGGTTTTATCTAACTTTGGTCTTTAATGTTGGTGGCCTACAGATGGGGTTTTGGTGTCAATGTCCTTTTTGTTGATATTGATGCTATTCCTTTCTGTCTGTTAGTTTTCCTTCTACGAGTCAGGTCCCTCAGTAGCAGGTCTGTTGGAGTTTGCTGGAGGTCCACTCCAGACCCTGTTTGCCTGGGTATCACCAGCTGAGGCTGCAGAACAGCAAATATTGCAGAACAGCAAATATTGCTGCCTGATCCTTCCTCTGGAAGCTTCATCCCAGAGGGGCACCTGCCTGTATGAGGTGTCAATAGGCCCCTACTGGGAGGTGTCTCCCAGTTAGGCTACACAGAGGTCAGGGACCCACTTGAGGAGGCAGTCTGTCCGTTCTCTGAGCTCAAACACCATGCTGGGAGAACCACTGCTCTCTTCGGAGCTGTCAGACAGAGCCGTTTAAGTCTGCAGAAGTTTCTGCTGCCTTTTGTTCAGCTATGCCCTGCCCTCAGAGGTGGAGACTACAGAGGCAGCTGGCCTTGCTGAGTGTGGTGGGCTCCGCCCAGTTCAAGCTTTCCTGGCTGCTTTGTTTACCTACTCAAGCCTCAGCAATGGTGGACACCCCTCCCCCTGCCAGGCTGCTGCCTCACAGATCAATCTCAGACTGCTGTGTTAGCAGTAAGCAAGGCTCCGTGGGCTTGGGATCCACGGAGCCAGGTGCAGGATATAATCTCCTGCTGTGCTGTTTGCTAAGACCACTGGAAAAGCACAGTATTTGGGTGGAGTGTCCCTCCAGGTGCCATCTGTCGTGGCTTCCCTTGGCTAGGAAAGGGAAATCCCCCAACTTCTTGAGCTTCCTGGATGAGGTGACACCTCACCCTCCGTGGGCTGCATACACTGTCTCACCAGTCCCAATGAGATGAATCAGGTACCTTGGCTGGAAATGCAGAAATCACCTGTATTCTGTGTCGATCATGCTGGAAGCTGCAGACTGGAGCTGTTCCCATTTGGCCATCTTGGAATGGAAAAATATTATGTTTTGAACAAATAAGCATTTCCTATAGAGGTCATATAGCACATTCTTTATGAGTTCTAACTCCAGAAACAAATTGGATTCAAATCCCAGCTGTACCACTTGGTAGTTATGTGACCTTGGGCAAGCTACTTAAACTCTTTGTCTGTTTCTTTTATTGGAAAAAATGGCAGCACCTATTTCACAGGGTTATTGTAATGAATAAGTTGTTTATATATGCAAAGCACTTACCTAAGTGTATGATAAGTGCTCAATAAATGTCAGTCATTGTTATAAAGAAAAAATGACATTACAGTTTCAAAGGTTTCATGTAAAAGTTAGCATTCGTGCAGTCACAGACAATGTTTGTTACAGAGGGTAGTTAGCCAGACATGAGCAGGGCAGGAGAGGGACACCTTCCCCACCAGGAATGTCAGGCAACCATCAGGTGATGGTCAGGCAGTTATGAAACTGTCTCTCTAAAATAATAATTGGTCACAGCCAGTGCCAAGGAAAGGCCATCTCCTAATAAACAGAAACATCTAAAAGTGGTGATCAGCAGCTCCTGATAAGATCTCAGGAGTTGAGTAAGTGGGCTCATGCATGCACGTTAAGAGGAAAAGTAGTGGAGTTTACCTGGTATTATGACCTTCTAGGACATTTGACTGGTAAGGGAAGAATGCCCTAAGTAAGGATGCATACAATTTCAGTAAACACACTGCGCATGCTCCTCTCCCAAGTGCTAGCAGGCCACTGCACATGTGAACAGCCCACTTCAAGGGAAGAATCTGGGGAGAAGAAACACAAGATCCCAGAAGCATCCCAACATATAAAACCCCAAGACCAAAGGTCAAACCACACACTGATCTCTCAAGTCGCCCACCTGGCCCTCTTCCAAGTGTACTTTCCTTCTTTTCGTTCCTGCTCTAAAGCTTTCTAATACACTTTCACTCCTGCTCTAAAACTTGCCTCAGTCTCTCCTTCTGCCTTATGCCCCTCAGTCGAATTCTTTCTTCTGAGGATGCGAGAACTGAGGTTGCTGCAGACCATACGAATACACCACAGGTAACATGCTGAGTTTATTAGCATTAGAGTTCTGCAAAGATTTTAATTCTGCATCACCTTCCCCAAACAATCACAAAAGGACCCCAGAGCCAGAACACCACTCCTATCTTTTCCCCCTTTAGGCCATCTGTGGATACGGTAATGGGTCATGTTTCCTGATCCATATCTCACATCTTGTGTACAAGAAAAACTCTTACATTAGATATCGTATTTAAATCTAAACATTGAACTTCTAAGTTTGAAAAACATGGAGGAGCTCCCCTTATTGGTCATATGGGTAACTACAAATCCTGAAAAACCTAGTACAAAATACAAAAACATGGTGGGAAAAATAAAATTAAATCCTTTTTGGCCAGGCACGATGGCTCACACCTGTAATCCCAGCACTTTGGGAGGCCAAGGCATGCAGATCACTTGAGGTCAGGAGTTCGAGGGCAGCTGGGCCAACACAGTGAAACCCCATCTCTACTAAAACTATAAAAATCAGCCAGTGTGGTGGCAGGTGCCTGTAGTCCCAGCTGCTGGGTAGGCTGAGGTGGAAGAATCGCTCGAGCCGGGGAGGTCGAGGCTACAGTGAGCTGTGATTGTGCCACTGCACTCCAGCCTGGGTGACAGAGCAAGACCCTGTCTCAAAAAAAAAAAAAAAAAAAAATCTTTTTTAATGCATGGCTGAGCTGGCAGGAAAGACAAGCAAATCCTCAGAAGCCAAAATCATTACTTAGGCAAATATCTTGTGGGAGAAGCCAACAAACAATAGCAATTGCCGCTGGGATATCTAACAATTTCCACCTTTGAGCTAATGGTCATGCATTGATGAGGATTCAAATTTTACACTGTTGGGAATCAGATCAGAGAAAATATAGTATGATATCTGTGTAACCTATGGATAGGATAGAATTTTTAAAGCAAGATGGAAGAAGCACAAAGCATAAAATAAAAAACTGATTAATTATGCTACATTAAAATTTTTCATTTCTTTCCTCAAAATACATGATAAAGAAAGTGATGAGACAGTCCAAAACCTGATTGAAGATAATTTTAACACATGTAAAAACAAAGAATTAGTAATTAATATCAAGGATATATAAAAGATTATAAGTCAATAATAACAAAAAGAGAAACAATCCCATAAATACATGGAAAAAAAACACAAGCAGGCATTTTACGGGAGTGAAAAATAGAATGGCCAATGAATGCTTGAAAAGATACTCCGCTGCATTTGTAAGGTGTGAAATGGAAATTTCAAGGAGAGTAGGATAACCTCTTATACTCATCACTTAAGCAACATTTTTTTAAAAATCTAACACTAACAAGCACTTATATGTGCAACAACATCATTACAGATGTGTTTTGGTTTTGGATTTTGCTCTTATCACAGGTTTACTTTTCATTTTTCACAAAACATCCATTTTGAAGGACCACCTTAAAATTATTTTAGTCATAACTGAAAGAAAACATACCAAGTAGAGTTTTACCTCTCTTGAGTTGAAGGGTAAATATGAATGACTTGACACAAACAATCTAAAATGGAGAAACAAAATCAGTTAGATGTGGCAACAAAGATCAAAGGAACTCTGAGCTCACATTAAAGACATGTATAATGTTAACCCAAGCTTTTAGTGTTTGCCCGAGTGCCTACTATGCATTCAATGTTATTTTGCCACGTGCTTACACAGCACATAATAATGAATAGTGTCCACATCTGGAAAAAAACATGCACAGATCTGGCTGTTCTCAGATGCTCAGACTTTTAAGTGTGTTTTAAAGGAAGGAACCACAGGATTATTTTACCCTCAGCAGCACAAAGTGGAATTCTAAGGAAGATGTGAAATGTAAGGAAGGAATGAGAGGATGGAAGGAAAGAATAGGAATACAAAACAGGAATCCACAATTCCACACAACTTTAACTTTTTTTTCCATGTGTTTTTCAGCCACTCTAATCATTCATGTATTTGTTCTTTCAACAAACCTTTGTTAGGCTCCTATCTTATACCAGGCCCTGTGCAGCACTGGGGATAGATACAGAAACCAGTTAGACACTGGCCTGGATCTCCTGGGGCTCTTCATCTAGAAGCAGGAAGCAGTGAAAGCCCAGAGTGATAAGTGTTACAATAGTATTGAGCCCAGGATACCAAGAACACACAGTGAAAGGACATCCAGCACTCAACTGATAAAATAGATCATGTATTAAAAAAAAAGAAAAAAAAATGGTTTTATACTTAACCTACACCAAGTACCTCCTGGGACACTTTCAGCACATAATATTGAGTCAGGACCTGAAAGTCCTTCCACCTCAGGACTTTCAGGTCCTGACTCAATATTATATTAAGGTTACAATATAACCTTAAGTATATTAATAATAAAGACCTGTTTCCAAGGACGAGAGCAGTACGATAGTGAGCTCCCTCATCTTTTCAGACATGCCTTTTCATAGACCAGACAAGTTTGTATGTGCTGCAAATAAAGGGAAGCTACTCATTTCTGTAATTTTTCTAAGTATCAATATTTACACGTATATGTGTATTCATATAATGCACAGACATGAAAATATTAAGAGTTTAAAATGGAGGGTTTTAAAACTTTAATCTCCATCTTTATTTATATATTTTTTATTATTTTATTATTTATTTTTAGAGACAGGGTCTCACTCTGTCACCCAAGCTGGAGTGCAGTGGTGCAACCATAGCTTCATGCAACCTCAAACTCCTGGGCTCAAGTGATCCTCCCGCCTAAGCCTCCTGAGTAGCTAGGACTACAGGCAAGTGACACCACGTCTGGCTAATTGTGTGGGTATTATTTTTAATTTTTTGTAGAGTGTCATGAAAATTACTGCCTTTGAGAATTAGATTCCTTGGATAATATGCAAAGCACAGTTAAAAAGAAATCTCTTCATCCCACATTTTGAATATTCCAGAGTATTCCTTAACAATAGAAATGTGGGGAAAAGGCATCTGAAAGGGCATTACTTTATTCACCCAAATCATCACCATTCAGTTCCTGCAATGTAAATGAGTAGGGGCATGTTTGAACATGAGCTTAAAGAAACACTAGTCCCTGACCACTATAGCCACAGCCACCACTAAATATTTCTAAACATACTATCTTAGCAATAGGTAAATATTTACATTAACCCCTATTTAATTTTTATTATGACATCAGATCTTTTGAGAGCAGCTATTTAAAGCACAAGCTATAAAAAGAGACAAGATGACCCACTCATATCAGAACTCACAATATCCGTGTAGACATGACTAAATGCCAGATCTCCTACTTCTTGGGTTCATGAAATCTAATTTTGAAATGTACCGCATCTGCAATGGTAAATCCAATTAAAATGACTTACTTTAGTTTGTAATGCATGCAGAAGAACACACAATATCTGTTCATGGTCCTTTGAATATGGTAATGAAGAAAGCAAACCTGACTCTCTTTTGTAAACTGACAAGTGCAAAATTACAAATAAAAACAGGGCCACTGCTTTCTGCTCTATAACGAATCCCATGATCTAGCCTGCAATTGCAAACTCAAAGATGTCCCCAAATAAGCATATTCCTTCTAACTGCCATCAAAGAGTCTCAGAATACATATACCTAATCACACAATTTCAGTTAAAATAGAGAAAATATTATTTAAAATAGCTCTCAACGGTTATTCTTCTCATCACAGTGTATATGCAACAGTTAATGCTTCCACTTAACGATGGTACAAGAGTACAAATGAAGATTTGATGACCAGAGAACTCTTAGTATCCCTGAATGTAAAGACTACTGCTGGCTGATAGCAGCAGCTGATGCTGACCTAGCCAAGGTATTTATGAAAGGGCAGCTCAACCTCTACCACACCCTTCAGCCACAAAGTTATGCAAACTTCATATTCCAGTAGCATCTACAGGGTCTACTATAAGCCCATTAAGACAAAACTGGGCAAATGCTTCATGCTGAAAAGATGCAGTAGCCTCTTTGTGCTCTATGAAAGGGACATTTAAAAATATCCTCACATCATGATTTTATATTATATAATTTACTTTTCCTGTTGTATTATTTTATGTGTATCAAAATTTTCATAATGAAATAATTTTAAACACACACATTCCAATACAAGTCTTAGATCAACATATGGAGTATGATCCCAGCTTGGTAAAATATCTAGATACATGTGGATTTTTTATTGTTGCTCTCATCATTAGAAATAAGTTCCCTGAAGGCAGAGATTTATTTACTTGTTCACCATAATATCCCAACAGTTTCTAGCACGCTGGAGGTGATCAATAAATGTTTGAATTGGCTGGGCGTGGTGGCTCACGCCTGTAATCCCAGCACTTTGGGAGGTCGAGGCGGGCAGATCACGAGGTCAGGAGATCAAGACCATCCTGGCTAACACGGTGAAACCCCGTCTCTGCTAAAAATACAAAAAATTAGCCGGGCGTGGTGGCAGGCGCATGTAGTCCCAGCTACTCGGGAGGCTGAGACAGGAGAATGGCATGAATCCGGGAGGTGGAGCTTGCAGTGAGCCGAGATCAGGCCACTGCACTCCAGCCTGGGCGATGAGTAAGACTCCATCTCAAAAAATAAATAAATAAATGTTTGAATTGAATTGATATATCTATATTCATAGAAAACCTCCTATGTCCCCACACACAAACTATTAGCAGTGTTTACCTCCAGGGAGCAGGACTGGGCTAGGCACATGGATGACTTTCATTTATTAGTTTATGGGCATTTGTGTTGTTTAGATATTTTACGAAGATCACATATAAATAATTTAATTATAAGAATAGAAGATGAGGAAATAAAAGATACTTCCCTACCAAAAACAGAAAACAAAAACAGGAAAAAGAAGACTCAAAGGCACTGGGAAATGACGGGAGTAAGAAGGGAGAAATAAGGAGAAGAACCGAGAAAAGAAAGGGATGAAAGAGAGAGGGCAGGAAAAATGCATGAGACAAAATGAGAAACAGCTGGCGGGAAGTGACAGTGAGAAGATCTCCACCCACGGGCTTAGTGTCCCAGGTCGCTGCCCCTTGACTGTATCTCTTGCAGGTGTTTAATTAAGAGCATGTCTGTGGAAACCTTTTCCTTCAGCCTTTCTTCAGATTAAAAACAGCTCAGTAGAGATGGCAGGTTTTCCTTGTACAGCAGCAGGAGCTGACATTGTCTTGGGAACTTCCCTAATAATCGCAGCTGAATGAATTTATTATTCAGAAATCCAAAACCTGTAGGTAAATTTTGAGAGGAACCAAATCAGTCTGTAAAGATGAACTACATACATGGTGATTTACAATATGTAAAAATGGAAATAAGTAAATATTTTTCCTGCTTAGAGCATCAGCAAATCCATAGTAGATCTGGTCCCAGTCCAGTTATTGAGCCACTGCAATCTATTTTCCTAAAAAATATCTCCTGCCACAGGGAGGATAACTACACACTTGATTGACAAATCATCTTGTCCAGCATGAAAAAGCCTCTGCCGATTCCTGGTGAGTGTGGTATCCAAACACACGCCTCTCATTTCTTCTGTTAGCCCACCCCAGTCCTACACAGACTTGCCTGCCAAATGCTGAATCACAAACAAAAAGGCAATTGAGTCAGTGATGATGTTGTTGTTTTCATTTGTATTATTGTTTTCCCTTCGGAGAGATCAAGTTGATACCTTCTTGCCTCTTAAGACTTCAGCACAGTGTCTAGAACAATTCTCATACTAGAAATGAATATGCTGCAAACTTTCTCTTTTTTTTTTTTTTGAGATGGGGTCTCACTCTGTCACCCATGCTGGAGTGCAGTGGCGCGATCACAGCTCACTGCAGTCTTGACATCCTGGGCTCAAGTGATCCTCCCACTTCAGCTTCCGGAGTACCTGGGACTACAGGAGTGTGCCACCATGCTCAGCTAATTTTTTAAAATATACTTTGTAGATATGAGGTCTCACTATGTTGCCCAGGCTGGTCTCAAAATCTTGGGCTCAAGCAATCCTCCCACCTAGGCCTCCAAAAGTGCTGGGATTACAGGCGAGAGCCACCGCGCCCGGCCACAAACTTTGTAAATTCATGACAAACTAAAGATGATAACTATCCAATGTGAGCATTGAAGGGAAGAATGCCAATATCCGTTATAGTAAATAATTTCAAATTTTTTAAATGTGAATGGTCCATAGTTTGGGAAACCTCAATTTGTGCCCCTATAAAAATGAGGTTAAGGTACTTCCTAAATTGATCTACAGATTCAGTGCCATCCCTAGCAACATCCCAGATGGCTTTTTGCACAGAAATTTTCAAACTAGTCTTAAAATTCATATGGATACGCAAGGGGCCTGGAATAGCCAAAGCAATCTTGAAACAGAAAAACAAATTTGGCAAGTTTATATTTCCTGATTTCAAAATTAGTACAAAGCTACAGTAATAAAGATAGGTAATATGATAGACTTACAGATACATCAGTGGGAAATAATTGAAAGTCCAGAAATAGATCTTTATACTGAAGGTCAATTTATTTTCAGCCAGGACACCAAGACATTTCGATGGGGAAAGGATATTATTTTTAATAAATGATGTTGGGAAACCTGAATGTGCACATACAAAAGAATGAAACTGAATCTTTGCTGCACACTATACACAAAAATCAACTCAAAATGGATCAAAGATCTAAGTATAAGAAGTAAAATTATAAAACTCTTAGACAAACACATGGTTGTAATTTATTATGACCTTGGATTAGGCAATGTTTTCTTATATTTGACATCCAGAGTATAAGCAATAAAAGAAAAAAATAGACACATTCGACCTTCTCAAAGTTAAAAATATTTGCGCTTCCAGGAAACCTTGAAGTAAGTAAAAAGACAACCCACAGAGTGGGAGAAAATATTTGCGAATTAAATATCTGATAAAGATCTCCAATCCAGAGTATATATAGAACTCTTACAATTCAACAGTAATAGAGGAAAAGCTCAATCTTAAATCAGACAAAGAATCCGTGTAGACATTTATCCAAAGAAGATATATAAATGGCCAATAAGCACATGAAAAGGTGCTCAACATCACTAGTCATTCAGGAAATGCAAATCAAAACTACAATAAGAAACTATTTCACACCCACTAGGATGGCTGGGAAATAAAGAGAGATTAACAAGTACTAGCAAGAATGTAGAGAAATTATAATCCTCATATGTTGATGGTGGGAGTGTAAAAGGGTGCAGCTGCTTTGAAAAACAGTCTGGGATTTCCTCGATGATGAAACATACAGTTACTCTAGGACTTAGCAATTTCCACACCTAGATACATACCACAGGGAAATGAAAATATATGTCCACATAAAAAGTTGTATAAGTATGTTCATAACAACATTATTCACAATAATCAAAAGGTGGAAACCACACAAATGCCTATCATTTTTACTGGATAATTAAAATGTGGCATATCTACTCACTGCAATAAGATTCAGCCATTTTAAGAATGATATAATAAAAAATAATAATAAAAATGATATAATGACACATGCTGCAACATGAATGGACATTGAAAACATTATGCTCAGCGAAAGACGCCAGTCACAAGAGATCACATATTGTATGATTCTATGTATATGAAATGTCCAGAATAGGCACATCTATAGAAATAGAAAGTAGACTAGTGAATGCCAGGGGCTAAGGAGAAAGCTGGTTGGGAGAAAATGGAGAGTGACTGCTAATGAGCATGGAGTTTCTTTTTGGGGTGATGGGAATATTTTAAACCTAGATTGTGGTAAAGGTTGCACAACTCTGTGATTATACTAAAAACCATTGAATTGCATACTTTAAGTGGGTTAATTGTATGTGAATTATAACTCTACAACAGCTATTTTTAAAAATATGCTTTCATATATGACGAACACATAGCCAAGATCATACTGAATGAGGAAAAGTTGACATTACCCTTAAGAACTAGAACAAGACAAGGATGTCCACTCTTACCACTCCTATTCAACATAGTACTAGAAACCTAGCCAAAACAATAAAACAAGACAAAGAAATAGAAGGCATTTAAATTGGAAAAGAGGAAGTCAAATTATCTCTGTTTGCTGATGACATGATCATACACCTAGAAAACCCCAAAGACTCCTCCAAAATGGACTCCTCCCTAACTCATTTTATGAGGCTAGCATCATCCTTACACCAAAACCTAACAGAGACACAATTTTAAAACTTCAGGCCTTATATTCTTGATAAACATAGACGCAAAAATACTCAACAAAATGCTAGCAAACAGAATCCAGCAGTACATGAAAAAGCTAATCCACCATGATGAAGTAGGCTTTATCCCTGGGATGCAAGGTTGGTTCAAGATATGCAAATCAATGAATGTGATCATCACATAAGTGGAACTGAAAACAAAAACCACATGATTATCTCAATAGGTGCAGAAAAGGCTTTTGATAAAATTCAACACCCCTTCATGTTAAAAAAAACAAAAAACAAACAAACAAAAAATAAGCTAGGAATTGACGGAACATACCTCAAAATAGTAAGAGCCATCTATGACAAACCCACAGCCAACATCATACTGAATGGACAAAAGTTGGAAGTACTCCTCCTGAAAACTGGCACAAGACAAAGATGTCCTTTCACCACTCTTATTCAGGATAGTATTGGAAGTCCTGGCCAGAGCAATCAGACAAGAAAAAAAAAATAAAGGACATCCAAATAGGAAGAGAGGAAGTCAAATTATCCCTGTTTGCAGATGACATGATTCTATACTAAAAATACAAAAATTAGCTGGGTGTGGTGGTGCACACCTATAATCCCAGCTACTTGGGAGGCTGAGGTGAGAGAACCATTTGAGCCTGGGAGGCAGAAGTTGCAGTGAGCTGAGATTGCACCACTGCACTCCAGCTTGGGTGATACAGTGAGACTCTGCCTCGAAAACAAAAAAAGGTAACAAGTCTCAACCAACCAAACTTCTGATACTCATAATTTTTCCCCATAAACCCACTGCTCCTGCAGGCATCTCCATCTCCACTGATGAAAATTTCTGCCATCCACTTGCTAAGGCCAAAAATGTTAGCATCATCCTTAACTCCTCTTTCTCTCATACTCCATATCCAAACCATCAGCAAATCCTTCTGACTCTATCTTCAAAATGTATGCAGAATCTATTTGATCACTGCTTACCACCTCCACAATTACTTCTCTGGTTCAAGTTGCCATCATTAATCCTAATAGCCTGTTAATTGGTTTCACTGCTTCCATCTTTGTCCGACCTTAATCCTATTCTCTACACAGCATCCAGAGGGATCCTGTTAACACAGAAGTGACCCCTTTGCTCAAAACCTTCCAATGGCTCATCATCTGACTCAGGGTAAAAGCCTAAATTCTTACCAAGCCCTAGGTGATCCAGACTTTATTACATCTATGGCTTCATCTCATGTGGGCACACATGCGTGTGTGCACATGCACACACACATGCGCACACACACACACATACACACACACACACATATGCAAACACTCACTCTGCTTCAGCCATACCAGTCTCTTTCTTGTTCCTTGAACTTGTCAGCACGCTTTTGTCTCAAGGCCTTTCCACTGACTGCCCCCTCTTCTCGAAACACTCTCCCCCAGTTATCGCTGGTAGTTCACTTCCCACCTCCTTCAGGATTTAGCTCAATGGCATCTTCCCAGTGCTGAAAGTAACAAGAAGCCTCTCAGATTCTTACATCCGCCATAAACATACAATGAGGGGAAGTTTGGGTGAAAAAATAAATGGAACTGCTGTGACACTGGCCTCTGGCCAGGAACGAACTGTCTCTGGAACAAGACCTTGAAGCAATAGAAAGAGGCACTGGCCTTGTCAGCCATCAGATAGAAGGCATCTCTCCTCATGGGACTGGCCTCTGCTTCTGCCCTAGAGCAGGTAAGGTGCAAGTTGTTTATTGAGCCTTCAGAGGGTGCTTGCTTAAGAAGATACTGAGCAGAGACAGGGACACTTGCTTTCAAACCTGGAGGCAAATTTTAAGAATGAGGCGCCTTCTGGTGCCAAGCACACGCATGTCTGAGAAATGCAGTGGATAAAACGCATGTGGATTTGCTGATAGATTCTGAACACACTTGTTTGTTTTACAAGGAAGTAAAATATTACAATTTCACATGTTTATAATACCTCAATTAGCAGGAGAACATAGATTTTCCTGAGAACTTATTTAACTGCATCACAGTTAACCAAACCAAAACACGCAAAAGAACTAGAAAGAAAAGAAAAAGATGTTTTGCAATTGGAATAGATATCGCAGAGTCCATGTACTAAAGCTCATGTACATTAGTTGAAGTAGACTCCCCACAGGCCTACCCATGGTCTATTACACTTTTCACACAGTTTGAACAAGTGTGATTATCTTGTTCCCTAGTTCATAATACTCAGAAAGGGCAATGGAGGAGGGGGCATGGAGAATTAGGCAATAACAACTGGCTAGTAGAAACAGTTAAATCACAGCAGCAAAAAATATCAGCTAACAGAGAGGAAATCTATGGAAAAGTTAGGAGGGAAGAGTCAGGCATTGAAAATTAAAAAGCAGAACAATCTGTGCCCATTTAGTATAGGGACAAATAGCCCTCCACAGTTTAGGAGCCCCAAGGCAGCACTGAATACAGCATATTGAAAGAACTAATGCAATTATAAGGACAATCTTAACCCATCAAAAAAGGATGCAATTATTTCCAGGTTCAGGGATCAGGAAGGTAAACAGTACTTCTGAAAAGCTTCTCATCCAAAATGGATACATATTTTAAGGGGAAAAAGTCAGGCACTAAAAGTGTTGAACCTCAGTTACCCAGAAAAATCAGTTACGTGGAACACTCACAGTATAGTGTGGCCTAATAGATGACCCGTCATGGTTGAAATACATCTTCCTACCATACTGGAATGCACATTGAATAAATTCTGTTGTGATTTACATATCTCCCTGAGCTATAAACTCTGATGAGTAAAATTTGCGGTGAACAGGTTTTCACAACTACTTATGCAAGTTATCTGAGGTTACATTAGATCAGTATAGCTTACATTCTTTCCTCCTGTGATGAATACGAGACGTGTCTTTTTTTTCATTTTTTTTTCATCATCAGGTAAAGAAATGTGTGAGGGAAAATATAAAGAACAAGTTTGAAAGGTAATTTTATAATAAATGTGTGCCTACTTCTGTACTAGACTTGCTGAGTTATCAATATAGCCCGTGGAGAAGTAGATTTAAGGAAAGAACTTCAGTGTCAGGAGTCGTTTAATGAACCATATCGATGAGAGTAAGAAATAACATTTACTTCTTCCCAGCTGCAGACCCGTTGGTCAGCTCTACCTGAATGTTCCACAGAAACCACGTACCCAAAATTGAAAATCAAACTACCTTTCCTCTTCTATTCCCTGTGTTAATGATATCTCTTTCCAGTCACCCTAACCAGAAACCTGAAATTAACCTAGTCTCCTCCCTGTCCCTCAAACACCACAACTAGTCACCAAGTCAAATCAATTCTACCCTCTCAATTCCTCTCAGACTTCTCCCCTTCTCCCCATCCCCAGAAGTGACAGTCCAAGCCTCTATTCACTCAGAGCCAGCTTACTTCAACTGTGTTCTAACTAGTCACTTTATCTCCAGTCTTCTTCCTCTCCACTGCATAAGCCACACACTGAATCCTCCACACAACTTGAGTGATCTTTGTGAAAGCAAAAGGTTCTAACATTCACAGCTTCTGCTGACCACTGTGCATACTGTGCACTGTACAGCCCTAGTAAGCGCATCATGACACAGGCCATGGTGTGGTCTGTGTCTGTGGAGGCACTAGGGCTTTTGCAGTGCACAACCTGTACGATATGCAGCAACTTTCTCTATTGCCCTGCTTACAACACTCCAATGGCTTCCGATTGCTCTGGAAATAAAGTAGAACCATTCAACATGCCTTTTGAACCCCCTGCCTACCTCTCCAAATTTCTCTCTCTCCTTTACCCCCCATATTTTACACTCCAGTCATTTAAAAGGTATTTACAATTCCCCAGACCTACTCTGCTCTCCTCTCTCTGCTTGTCTTTGCACATCTTATTTCCTTGCCTAGAATACCATTAACGCCACCTATCCCTACCACGTTCAATCGCCACCCGCTGTCCAGCTGGATATTTGTGTGCGTCTCTCAAGATTCAACTCATGCATCACTCTCTCCATCAAGTCTTCCCCTAACTCCCTAAGGGAAGCCAATCATTTCCTCTTCTGGCTGCCCCAAGGAAGATTCTGCACACACATATGTCATTAGCTTATTACACTGTAGCATAATTTCCGGGCCTCAGTAATCCATAAATGGTCATTTTTGACGTGATTGTTCAGAAAGTTATTTACCACAGTGAAAAACTTTGTAAACATATTTTAATATACAAATAGCTTCGAAGTATATGAAATCCATTTACATTCAAAATGGTTGTATTACAGTGTGTACTCTAATCGCATGGCTACAAATCCCTTCCAGTGCAAATGCCGAAAAGGTACAAAAGTACTGCAGGCCCAGGTAAAAACACAGCACAGCAACTGGTGTCCTTTAGGTGTTATGGCAATTGTAATGCCACAGGAATGGGGGCCTGTCAACATGTAGGAGCCTTCAAAAGTGTGAACAGATGAAACATCACACAACTCTAGAAATAAGAGAAATCACTAGCAGTAAAAATGTCAACTTACATTTCATAGCATAACTAATTTCACTTTTGTGATTAAGCATGCATCCCTCCAAAGGAGTTTTGTTGTTGTTGTTGTTGTTTTGTTTTTGTTTTTTTCAGCTCCCAGGACGATGCAGAAGGTAAATGAGAACAAAACGCAAAGTACTTTCCACTGTACTGCACAGAATGTTTCAGCAAGATTTTTTTGTAGTCTCCAAAAATTATTTAAATTGCTCTTAAGACCTGAACTCGTTTGTGCCCCATCACCACATTCCCCTTAATGATTTATTACATATAGAAAATAATATTGACCAGCTCAAAACAAAACAAGCAAGACCAAAGAGTTCTGCTTGATGAAGATGCATAGACCACAGCCTTGAATTAATTTCCTCTGGTCTACCTGAAGACGTTTGCATGGTCTCCTTTAGATCTGTGGATAGCACTGAATAAGGAGGTATATTTGGAATATGTGTTGTGGCTATCTGATTTGTGGGAAATTGCCACCAAGTCTATTTTTTTGAATACCAAAACTTCCACTGCAAGGCCTAGAACCTAGTAAGTCAAAACTACCTTGGGCGCACAGGAAGGCGCGCACATCAATTGCAGCACCTTGCAGACTCCTCTGAAAAGCTCTGGCTGAACTTCAGGTCCCAGAGTTGCACTTTGTTCTGAGGCTGCCCCCGTGCCCCAGTCAGAATGGCCCCATAGGAACGCAGTCCCACAGCCTGCAGCATCCTCCCTGTCGCATCAACCCCAAAGCTGGGCACCTTCGGCTTGCTAAATCTGAGTGTATCACTACTGGCAAGTGACCAAGTCCATGTTACCCCACTCACTGCCCTTAATCAAACCATGGCAGTGGCCGTAAAGACTTTGTGAATTACTTGACTTTGCTTTTGTTTGTCCTTCCAGAGAAACAAGAGCTTCTGCCTTTGTAGGGAAGCAAGAAGCTCATGGACCAAGATGAAAAGATGAGCTTTTCTGGGTGCAAAGCCCAAGTCAGTGGCAGCAGCTGTTTCCCTACAACTACTCCCCCAGCTGTCCTGCCACGGCCAGCTGCTGGTTTCAGAACCCAGAACCCGAGTGCCTTTTTGACTTGGTTTCCTCCACATGCGTTATGGGAAAAACAAAAACAAAAAACATTGCTTTTTCAACTTCAGGGAATATGACAAGGGAAGTGCACTCCTCAAGGAGGTTGGGTTCCGCTGTGTGAGATGCAGTGTTGGAAGATACATTCTATTCCCACTTCTCCGGGGACGCATCAAAGTCGGTGAGAAGGGGATAGAAGACCAGAACCAGCAATGGCAGAGACATTCTCATACCGCTTCCTGCACTTTCCCACAGTCCTCCTGCAGTGTCCGAGTTGAGACCAGAGCTGTACGCCCGCAGCGCGGCAGCTGGCCAGAGGAACAGAGAACGGATGACCCAGCGAGTTCGTGACTGGGAGCGCCACTGCAGCAGGAAAGTGTGTGTGCGCACGGTGGGCAGAGGGCGGTGTGTGGACTGGAAAACAAAGTGCGCGCGGGGAGGGGTGTGGACTGGAAAATAAAGAAAAGCCGGGCGGGATGGGGAGGCAGCAGGTGAGAAGAAGGTCAAGCGAGCCAGAGGCCGCCAGGGAGGAGATGAGAGGATGGGACTTACCTGCCACGAAGACTGCTTGCAGGAGGCAGAGATAGTTCCTCCCGTACTTCTCGGCAATCCTCACGCGCTGCAGGGCCATGGCCATGTCCACCTGCAGAGGGATCGCCTGGGCTATCGGCATGAAAGTGCAGCCGTCTGGGTTCTGGGGCAGGCCTGCGATCCTGCCGCAGGACACTGGGGTCCACCGCGCCGCCGAAGCGGCAGCTTGGGGTATGTGCCTGGCCGCCCGCCTCGGCGAACCCAGGTGGGGCTGGGCCCCTGCCGCTGCCATCCTCACGCTGGAGTCCCGGGCAGGGCCGCTACTCCAGCCAGCAGCTGCCCAGCTCTGACCCGGGCGCCGCTGCTGCTCGCTCAGGCACTGCCGGAGGGGTACAGCCCCTGACCCGGCTCAGCCCAGCCGCGCCGCAGCCGCCAGTCCTCCGGAGACCCCCTAGTAGGGACAGAGGCACAGGGGCCTGAGAGCTCCGCGCGGGCAGAGTCCGGGAACTTGTTAGGAGTTTGGGGCTCCGACGGAGCGCTCTGGCCACCGCCGCTGCGAGGGCAACTCTCCCTGGGTGCGCACACCCACGCCCCCGCTTAGCCACCGGTGAATGAAAGGAGGCGGGGGCTGTGGAGGAGGGACGCAAGGAGCCAAAAGGGAGAATTTCTGCAGAGATGCCCATTTTCGAGGGACGAAAGGCCAGCCTAGGTTAGCACCTGTGGTGGGAGAGATAGCCCAGCCTCGCACTCTCATGGCAACTCATGCAAGTCTTGGCGGTTCCTTAGCATCCTGGCCAGTATCCACCTGGGCAAAGACGGCGCAAGGGAGTTACACTGTGTGAGCACATGCAGGCCGCCCAGTCAGTGCTGCTGTCTTTGCCCCAAGAGGATACGAGCCCTGAATAGTCTGAAAGGCCCTCTGCTGAAGCCGAAATATGTCCTCCGAGGATGCAAACACAGAGACATACTCTGATCTCCGTCTTTGGATATGCCAAGTGCCACGCCCTTCAGTCCCAAATGCCAAGCCCCCGTATAGACACTTGAGCTGCCATCTGCCATGGGCATGAGAGACTTGACACGCTTTAGAGAGGACACGAGAACATGGAAAGGCAAGAGGAGGCACCCCGTTTAAGAAGCCAAATGGAAAACGAAAGGAGCTAGAGCTCCTTCCTTGCCCTGAACCCAAAGCCCTCAGGGACTGGGCTAAGGGAAGATGGAGCTCCGCAGTGCCTGGAAGGAAAGGGGTACGCAGGGCCTGAGGGAGCCCTGCTTGTGAAGCAGTAGCCGGCTGAGGAGAGGCCTGGGGTGTTAGCATTTTAAAAAAATGTGTGTCTGAAGCCCAGCTAATGCCATAGGGATTCGCCCCAATTTTGCTCTAATACTTAGAAGTCCTGATGGGAATTGCAAATGCCACATGTCACTTTTTTTCTTTAATACTTATCCTTTTCAAAATTTTCTGGCGGGAGAGTGGACTCATATTATACAGGCCAATCATTCCAAGTAGATCTCTTATGAGCAATCACCAATTTATACCCGAGGAAAGTGGGGGTAGGCAAGTGCAAAAGGCAGAGTGAGTAGGGGAGGAACACACACACACGTCCCCGCTACAAGCACACACCTCTTCCCCTAGCCTTGCTTTTTCAACTTCTGGGAGTTGATTTATATATTTTTATCTGAATGTGTAAGCTATTTGAATGTGTTAAGTCAACCAGGCAGAGCGTTTGCCAGCCTCTCTCTTGAATGTGTGCAGAGGGTAGAGGAGCAACCAGTTAAAATTTCCGCACCACTGTGGATAGGATGACATTAAGAATTCTACTAATGTGGCAGTTGTTGTAAAATAAGTTAAAAATAAATAAGACACAAATGAGGGGTAGTCTATAAAAGTTCTAAATAACAACCTAGGAAGACATTTTTAAAATCTAACAATGGGAAAGACTTTCCATAGCATAATTTAAAAATATGAGATTGATCTGCATATGGACAGATGCCCTGCTATGTTGTCAAGTGTAAAAAAGTAAGATGCAAAACAATATTTATTGTTTGATCCCTTATTTTAAACACTATACGTATGTATGGGGATAGAAAATGATTGGGAAGGATACAAACTGCTAACAGTGTTGATCTCTGTAAAGTGAAATTGGAAAGCACTTGGTTATAGGAGAAATCTCATGTTTTTTGCTTAATAAGTATGTTAAACTTTTTACAGTGAGCAACTGTTATTTTTGTAACTCCTTTTTTTAAAAAGAAGGAAATAAATGGAAAAATAACTTTAGGTTTAGAAAGCTATTAGAAACTTAACAAGGTAAAAGAATGTTTTCTACATATGTAAAAAATGTAAAAATCTAAAAGGAAAAATTTTAAACTTCTGTATGATTAAAAACATAAACAAAAGTCAAATCACAAATGGGAGGTTATTTACAAAGAAATAAGGTAACCAAAAAAATAATATCCTTCAAGGGATCCAGAATAGCCAAAACAATCTTGAAACAAACAAAACAACAAAAAAAAGAAAACAAAGAGGACTCACACTTCCTGATTTAAAACCTTACTACAAAGCTGCAATAAACAAAACAGTGTGATACTAATATAATGATAGACTTATAGATCAATAGAATAGAACTGCGAATCCAGAGAAAACCCTTGCATCTAAGGTAAATTATTTGTGACCATGGTGCCAAGACAATTCAATGGAGAAAGAATAGTCTCTTCAACAAATTGTGAACCTTAAAATGTACATACCCTTTAACTTGAGGATCTCTCCTACAGAAATAATTAGAGATTTTTGACAAAAGTTTATATGCAAAGCATTATTAATTATAGCCCCAAACTGTAAACAACCCACACATCAAACAATAGCAGGATAATAAATTATGATACACCCATAAATGGATATCCATAAATCCACTATCCATAATGGATTTTATGGATTTTTTATCTGTAAGTGCATAAAATGGATTGTTAAGCATATCAATTATTAAAAATGGCATTCCTTGTAGTGATGGAACTGCTCTGTATCTTGATTCTATCAATGCCAATATTCTGCTTGTGATATTGTACTATGGCTTTGCAAATGTTACCACTGGGGGAAACTTGGTAAATGGGATACAGGATCTCTCTGTATTATTTCTTTTTTTTTTCTTGAGATGGAGTCTTGCTCTGTCATCCAGGCTAGAGTGCAGTGGCACGATCTCGGCTCACTGCAACCTCTGCCTCCTGGGTTCAAGCAATTCTGATGCCTCAGCCTCCTGAGTAGCTGGGATTACAGGTGCACGCCACCACACCGGCTAATTTTTGTATTTTTAGTAGAGATGGGGTTTTGTCATGTTGGCCAAGCTGGTCTCGAACTCCTGACCTAAGGTGATTCGCCCACCGTGGCCTCCCAAACTGCTGGGATTACAAGTGTGAGCCATCACGCCCAGCCTCTGTGTATTATTTCTTACAGCTGCTTATGAATCTAGAATTATCTTAAAAAGTCTAATTTTTAAAATGAAATTATTGAAGGATTTTTAAGAACATGAGAAAATGATCATGACCTTATGTTGATTGACTTATCTGCATGCAAGATGAATATGCAGTATAATTTCAACTACGTGCCATCTATAAGCATTGAAAGAATGCTGGAAAAAACATTGAGTGGATGGATAGATGATAGCCAAATATGAGAGAGGGAGAGAAAGCCAAAGCTCACATGAGTTCCTTCTGTGTCATCCATAAAATCATTAATTATGCAGTCATTGAAAATAATTACCTCTTCTCTGAAGCTTTGCTAGACTCCCTGAACCAAACACCTTCTTTCATGCCCGTTCATCCTACCTTTCTCAAGCTGATTCTTATCATGTGTTGCAATTGTTTGTAGGTCTATCATTCAGAAATACTGAGGCCCTTGATGCCAGGAGAAATGTTTTATTAGGCACTGTCTTCCAGGGCTTGGCATATAGTAGGCCCTCAAAATGTGGGTTACCTGAATGGGTGAATAAAGTGACAATGAGTGAACATCAGTCTTAATTTTACTGCTGACCCTTATTGGAAAGAACACTAATCAGGGTTTTTCAGGTCTGAAGAAAAAGACGCATAGCTGTAACTCAGTCTTTACTTCGCATAACACATTCAGATTCATCTACATTACTTTATAATGCAGTCTTTGGGGCCTTACAATGTAACTAACTCTTTTGGAAATAAGGCCCTTTGGTATTATTTCATTAATGCCCTTGGATGAAGTCTAAGGATAAACCAGCCTTATACCAAATTTCTCTCTCTAATGTGATGTAGTAAGGTGTTACACCATTTGCCTAAATCTTACCCCTCCTGAGTAGGACACAGGGAATTCGAGTAACAGGGAATACCCTTTCTTCCTTCCTTCCTTCCTTCCTTCCTTCCTTCCTTCCTTCCTTCTTTCCTTCCTTCCTTCCTTTTCTTCCTTTTCTTTCTTTCTTTCCTTTCTTTCTTTTTCTTTTCTTTCTTTCTTTTTCTTTTCTTTCTTTTCTCCTTCCTTCCTTTCTTTTCTTTCTTTTCTTTCTTTCCTTTTCTTTTTCCTTCCTTCCTTCCTTCCTTCCTTCCTTCCTTCCTTCCTTCCTTCCTTCCTTCCTTCTCTTCTCTTCTCTTCTTTTCTTTTTGTTTGAGACAGTCTTTTATTTTTGTTTAAGACAGAGTCTGGAGTACTGGAGTGCAGTGGCTCAATCTCAGCTCACTGCAGCCTCCACCACCTGGGCTCAAGCAATCCTCATGCCTCAGCCTCCCAAGTAGGTGAGATTACAGTTGCACGCCACCATGCCTGGCTAATTTTTCTATTTTGTTTTTAGTAGAGATGGAGTTTCGCCATGTTGGCCAGGCTAGTCTCAAACTCCTGTCCTCAAGTAATCTGCCCACCTTGGCCTGG
Source organism: Piliocolobus tephrosceles (assembly GCF_002776525.5). NCBI lineage: Eukaryota > Metazoa > Chordata > Mammalia > Primates > Cercopithecidae > Piliocolobus > Piliocolobus tephrosceles. The sequence continues at coordinate 14,716,646 of NC_045445.1, read as the reverse complement.
AATATTATTTCATTATAGTAAATTAGGCATAGGTTTTGACAAACCAGAACGTCTGAAATGCTGAAAATGGAAGTAGGCAATAAAATTAAAAATATCCTTACTACCTTTGATTTTGAGAGGTTCTACAGAATTCAGGAAGTCTATTGACATGTGAGGGGGTTACCAAATGAAAACTCCTCATTTGTAGAATAAAGATAATAGGAACTTCACAATTTATATAAATTACTTATGATTATATAAAGGACTGTATCAAGTTTCACACATTAGGTTCTTTGCCATGTATGCAGGGGACATTGGTAGTTTTTGCCTGCCTAGTTGGCATCTATGTACTTCAACATTCCTATGGAGAGTCCCTGTTCCATTCTAAATCCATGTGACACAGATGAGACTTCCAGCAAACCCCCACTTCAGGGCAGGAGGGTAGTCCAGGCCAAATAAATCAGCGTATTCTGTCCCCATGGCCACTGTGATAAGTTTGAAGCAATGATACACAATCCCAGGAATTTCTAGAACCAATGAAAGGTAGAAATTATCTTCACTGAATTGTTCGTTACAAAGATGAGGTAAGCCTAAGGCTGCAAAGACAGGCTGCCTGAAAATGAAACCAGTATCATGAAAACAGGGCTGATACATATAAACAGATTCCTAATGATATTATTTGAACATCTGGATCCAGCCATGACTGAAGAAATATCCACCCACTAGATTTTTCACTTACATAGATCAATAAATTTTCTTTTGTGCTTAAACTAGCTTACAGTTGGAGTTCTATCATTTGCAACCAAAAGAATCCAAACTAATACGTTATGACTAATACATTATAATCTAACTCCAGATTGGCATCACGGAGCCTTCTTAGATGTATGTAAAAATCCTGAAAAGTATGTTAAATGCAAGGGAGTCATTTTGACACCCTCAGCTAAGTAAGCCCAAAGAGATTGATCAATGAATTGACCTGAACCCAGGCCCTGACATTGACTTAATGTTTCTCCCTTCTCAGGAAATTCCTCAGAAATTTTATTCTTATATGTTTCCATTTATAGATCTTCAATTTCTTGCCATTTTAAAGGCCAAAACTTTCCTTTCCAAAGAAAACATTGTTTCAGAAGTAAATATGATTTCTGCTGTGCTTTAAAAGAAGTAGCTCCTTTAAAACTTGCTCTGGGCCAGACGCGGTGGCTCACGCCTGTAATCCTAGTACTTTGGAAGGTCAAGGTAGTTGGATCACTTGAGCCCAGAAGTTCAAGACCAGCCTGAGCAACAAAGGGAGACCCCGTCTCTATAAAAAATACAAAAAATAGCCAGGTGTGGTGGTGTATCCCTGTAGTCCCAGCTACTCTGGGGTCTGAAGTGGGAGGCTCACCTGAGCCTAGTTGGAGGCCACGGATTGAGGCTGCAGTGAGCCACGATTGTGCCACTGTACTCTAGCCTTGGTGACAAAGCGAGACCCTGTCTCAAAATAAAAATAAAAATAAAAATCGTTGCTCTGTTCTGATGGCCAAAGGCCGTGTAAAAAGTTTAAGAATATTTCCAATGCAATTATATTTGTAGTAGAGCAAACAACTACTTCTGTAAATGTTGGCAGTCCTTTTATGAAATGCTTAGAATACTTGCTCAAACGATGATGATATATTGGAAATGCAAATGTTAACTGCTTGGGGCAAAATTAGAGTCAGGATTAGGAGTTTGGAATCATAACTTCCCAATTCTTTCTTTAACTTTTAGCTAGACCTGCTTCTTTCCACATTAGGCATGATGAGTTCAGGCTCAATGAAATGGGAATAGCTTGTTTCTTTCTGAGTTTCTGTGCCACCCAATCAAATATTTACTGACATGAAATGGGACTCGAGACTGCCATCTGAAAAGATGACCAAGTTAAACAGCTAAAAGACCAAGTTAAACAGCTCGACCTAACAAAACTGGTTTTACCAGACTGGTTATATAGGTCCCATGAAGATAAAAGTATAGGTAATAGACTGTACTATAGGTCCATAGTTGTACATATGACCTGGTTATTTCTCAAAAATATATATTCTTAGGCAACGATGACCAATAAGAAGTGTACAACGAGGACTTAGTATGTAAGACATGTTGTTTAGTTCATATAAAGACAAATTTAAAGAATCAAGTCTTTACATGATGAGTAGTTTACCATCTTAATTTGATACACAGTTGCTGTTACTAATAATAATTACAAAATTAATAATAAATATACATCTTCATTTGCATAATGTTTGTAAGCACTTTTTCATCTGTCATCTTATTTGATCCTCCCAACACATGTACAAGGAAGGCCCAGTTTATTTATTGCCGCTTTCCAGGTGAGGAGACTGAGGTTTTGAGGAGCTGAGTTTCCCAAGTTTGTGCTGTTTGTCCAAAGCATAGCTAGAACTAGACTGTAAGTTGGCTGACTCTGATCCTAGCATTTCTGAAGTGAAAACAACCATACCAATGAATTATAATTTTGCAGATCTGTAGCTTGATAACATTACGCCAGAACAAAATTCTGTAATTCTCAGTCTTCCTCTGTCTTAAAGGAATCTTAGTGCTTATAAAGCTTATAAAGTCTAGTCTCCCAATCCATGAATAGATTCACCTCTTGGCAATTACTGTATCAATTTTAAGGATTTCAGTATTCCAGAATATCATATTTTTTATTGTAACAGCATTATTGAGATAGAATACACATGCCATACAAGTCTCCCATTTAAAGTGTACAATTCAATGGTTTTAATATATTCACAGAGATGTACAACCATCACAATCTAATTTTAGAACATCTCATCGTCCCCAAAAGAAACCTGTACCCTTTAGCTGTCACTTCCTAAGGCCCCACATCACCACCAGCCCTAGGAAACCACTAATCTATTTTCTGTCTCAATGGATCTACCTATTGTGGACATTTCACGCAGATGGAATCCCACAATATGTAGCTTTTATATTTGGATTCTTCCACTTAGCATGTTCTCCAGGTTTAACCATGCTGTAGCATGTATCAGTATTTCATTCCTTTTTAAGGCTGAGTAATACTTCATTGTATGGCTAGACCACATTTTGTTTATTCATTCATCAGTTGATAGATACCATGTTTTTTAAATATAGAGATATTGAAACCCTGATATTTTAAAATAAAATATTTTTTCTCCTAAGAACATTGTCATTTTTATCTGAAATCTAATCTTTGGATGTGCACAGAGAATATCTTGTATTAAAATTTCAAGCTAGAGATACACTCATTTTGAAAGTATTCTCAGGACAGACTTTCCAAGGCCTCTTATTGTTGTTGAAATAGCTAGTTCTGAGTTACTTGTGTGGTCGAGCATCTTTTTCTGTTTCCTAGTCATTTATCTGTTCTTTCGCAGTCTGTTTGTGTCCTTGGTCTTCTTTCAGAGGACTCTGATGGAATAAATTTAGAACAGGGTGTGGGCATTAAAATGGGGACATGAGAACGAAGTTGTGATGGAGGATGATGAAAGGAGAGAAATAGGTGCTGGGAGATTCTTAGGCCCAATTTCCAATGTTTTCCCTTTAACCTGACCACTTCCTTTTCTCTGGTTTAGGTTCTTTCTGCTTCCTTCCTCCTTTTCCATCCAAGCCAGATTTCTTTTCTTAGGAGCCTACCCCTCCTATGATAATTTGTTCTACCCAGAATCTTCATTCTCAATCATCCTATCTGGAGGCACTCAATCCAGAAGGACAGAACAGCCTCATCTGAGCCTCCCCCAGGAGGAACAGCACATTATAATATTGGGAAGAAGATGATAGCCGTATCTCCATTTTAATAGAATACTGATGTTTTGGCATGACTTGAAATACCGTTGTAGCTGGAGGAGAGTTTCACCACCACTACCCATATTCAGACCAAGCCATGGATCCAGGGGCCTTAGGAGTCAGCTGAAACCCAGAGGTCTGTAGCATTTGGGCTACATCTCAGTCACTGGCTCTTTGGCTGTTGCTATTGCAGACCCCTCCCAAACCACTGTGGTTCTTTAGGATGCAAAGAAAGACACTCCCTTCCTTACCTTCCCCTCAATGTTTAAAGACTGTTTCACGCAATAATTAGTCTGTGTAGTTTGAAATGGCAGATGAAACACACTATTTTCACTATTTTTGGAAGGTCAAAAGTAGACAAAGTCATGAGTAAATGTTCAGGGAACCCCAGCTTAGGATGAGGTGGGAGATAGGCTCACAGAAAGGAATGTGGACCAAAGGGAAGCCTTGCGATTTGGAGACACCAGGTACTGTGAATAGTAGGGGTGAGGCTCATGCCCCAAAACAGTGACATTCATTAAAAGACTCTAATGTGGGAAAAGTCCCTCCTGCCTCCCCAGGTCCACCCATTATCGAAGGACAGCACCCACACATAGCACATCCCTCCTCCCAAGGGAGTAGAGACTTCTCTGGGGAAACTGAAGGCCCTCCGGAGGGAAAAACTTCCCAATCTGGTATTTACGGGTTTCCCATTATAAGATTCTATACCTCCTCTTGGTCACCCTAAAGCAATAATTGCCAGTTGGCAACCCTCTCCTATAAATTCCCCCATCAGTTTTTCTGGATGTCATCTTTAAATATGAACAGGCAGGCTAAGATCACCAAATGTTTGAGGTAAGTCACCGTGATGGTTACTTTTACATGTCAACTTGGCTAGGCTATAATTAATCAATCAAACACTAATCTGGGCATCGCTGTGAGGTTTTTGTATATATGATTAATTTCTACAATCAGTTGACTTTAAACAAAGGGGATTATCCTTGAAAACCTGGGTGGCTCATCCAATCAGTTGAAAGGTCTTAACAGCAAAACTAAAATTTCCCTGAAGGAGAAGAAATTCTGCCTCAAGTCTGAAGTGTCAACTCCTGCCTGAGAATTTCCAGCCTGCTGGCCTGCTTTATATATTTCAAACTTGCCTAGCCAGCACCCCATGATCCTGAAAATCAATTTCTTGAAATAACCACCTGCCTACTACAAAAACACCCTCTCTCTGTCTCTTTCTTTCTCTGCCTCTGTGTGTCTCACTCTGTCAACAGATTATACATGCATGTATATAATGTATATAATACACAATTTAAAAATACACAAATGCAAAGCACACACGTAAGATTCTACACATACATGTACAAAGTTTACTAGTTCTTGTTTCTCGGGTAGAACCCCAATAGACAGAAGTCACCAAATGCAAAAGGAGACCAAGACAAACAGTGAAAATGATCTGGGCCCTGCCTGCTTTGTCAATCTTAACCTCGTACACTTCGCTCCAACCACACTAGCCTTCCTGGTGTGCCTGGAACACAGAGTGCTTGTTCTTTTCTCAGAGTCCATCACCCCTGGGGCTGCCTCCCACTGCAATGGTTTACCTGACCTGCTATCCAGATTGTATCCAGGTCTCTGTTTAAGTACTATCACAGCAGAGACATGGTCCCAGTCTACTCTTTAAAACAGACATCCCCCTACTCCCATATGCTCCATCCACTGAATTTTGTTCATTCATAGCAATGACAACTTCCTTAAATAATAGTATTTATTTGTATATTTACTAGTTTTTTTCTCTGACAAGAAAAAAGTACCTACAACAGGAACCTTTTACTTCTTTTTTTCCCTTCATGTCAGACGGGTAATGTGCCAATGTTGTAACAAGTTTTGAGGGAGGCACATCTCACACATGTACATGAAAACCCAATCATCACGCTTATGAACTAAAGAAGGATCTTTTTGTGTTTTGTTCACTATTGTGTCCCCATCACCTAACACAGTGCCTGGTCCTTTAAGAGTTGAAGAGATGATACATGGATGGAATGATAAATGGAAAAAATCTCTGAAAGAAACAGACGTAGTTCAGGGAACAGTGAACTTTAAAAACAATGCTAATTGGTTACACACTGAAAGGTTCAAATCCTTATTATAATCCACAAACAATAATGGAATACTGTGAACAAAGAACAATTGGAGAAAAAGAAAGAGAGCTTTTAGACCTGAAAAAGATTGGCGAAACTTTAAAACTTCCACAGAAGCATCCTAAGCTACCAACACAATGTCACTGAATGCAAAGTTAGGAAGGGAAGTGCAGAGTTGACCCTCACTAGCTGGTTCGAGCCAATATCAGCACAACACTGATAGGTGCAGGTAGCTGATGTGGTAGACATTGCAATGTGCCCTTCTGATCCTCCTTCAGGAAGGAAGGACTTATTGCCCCATCTGTTGAGAAGGCTGGCAGATAAGTCTTTGCCTGTCAGCCTTATTCAGGGATTGCCTCAGCTGAAAAGAGCTACCTAGCCAAGGTCATAGCCCCTTCCAAAGGCATCCCACATTAAATGACTGAACAACTTGGGGTATCAGGGGCTAGTTCCCTGGTCCCAAATGGGGACCACACTGGCAAATTATCCAATCTTTAGAATTTCTGGTAAGGTTGCATGAGGCTTATGTCACAAAGCCTTCTTCCTTCTCTTCCCTACTCTTCTGCATGTGTTAATCCCAGTAATGTGCCTTAATATACCTCCTGTATCTATTTTCTCTTCTAAGTCATGAATTGCAGTCATTAGATGATAGTGATCAGCAGGAGAGAGAGGAGTGAGTGTGGAAAATTTGAGGAAATAAGGGAAGGGTGAAATTGTTATTTGAGAGTGAGAAATTGAGTTTCTAGCAAAGTATAGTGGAATTGTCTCAGTGTTGAGTGAGAAAAAAAGATAAGAGACATGAAGAATAAATTCAGGAGGTCCAATATCCCACAGGAATCCAAGAGAAACAAAGAACAGAGAAAATGGGAAAGGATAGGCTGGGCATGGTGGCTCACGCCTGTAATCCCAGCACTTTGGGAGGCCGAGGAGGGGGATCACCTGAGTTCAGGAGTTCAAGACCAGCCTAGCCAACATGGTGAAACCCTATCTCTACAAAAATACAAAAATTAGCTGGGCATAACGGCGGGTGCCTGTAATCCCAGCTACTCGGGAGGCTGAGGCAGGAGAATTGCTTAAACCCTGGAGGTGGAGGTTGAAGTGAGCCAAGATTGTGCCATTGCACTCCAGCCTGGGCGACAGAGCAAGACTCTGTCAAAACAAAACAAACAAAAAATACACACAAGGGAAAATTGGGAAGGATATTTCAAAGAAATAATAGAAGAAATAGAAAAACATTTTCCGGAACTGAAGAACATTTGTATTAAAAGAGCCTATCAAATGCAAAATGAGATTATTCAAAAATAACTACACTGATAGACATCCTTATGAATTTTAAAGTATACCACAGACATGAAAGAGAACTTAAATATTTATAAATGGAAAGAAGTAAATCTCTTACGAAGGATCAATAGGCACAGAGAAAGCTTTCAATAACTTCCAACATCCCTTCATGATAAAACCCCTCAACAGACTAAGCATCAAAAAAATACATCAAAATAATAAGAGCCATTTATGACAAACTCACAGTAAACATCATATCGAATGGGAAAAATGTGGAACCATTCATCTTGAGAACCAGAACAAGATAAGGATGCCCTCTCTCCACTCCTATTCAACATAGTACTAGAAGTCCTAGCCAGAGCAATCAGGCAAGAGAAAGATGCCTCCACGTATGAAAAGAAGTCACACAATCTCTTTTCCTTGATGATATGAATCTATACTTAGAAAATTTTAAAGATGCTGCCAAAAGGCTCCTAGAAATGATAAACAACTTAAGTAAAGTTGCAGGATACAAAATTAATGTACAAAAATCAGTACCATTTCTATGTATCCACAACATCCAGGCTGAGAGTGAAATCAAGAACACAGTCCCCAAAATGTAACAAATCACCACTAAAGAACTTACTCATGTAACCAAACACCACCCGTTCCCCAATAACCTGTGGAAATGAAAAATTAAACAAAAATAAAGAACACAATCCCACCTACAATAGCCACAAAGAAAATGAAATACCTAGAAATACACCTAACCAAGGTGAAAAGTCTCTACAAGGAGAACTACAAAACACTGCTGAAATAAATCAGGAACGACATAAATAAATGGAAAAACATTCCATGTTCATGGATTGGAAGAATCAATATCATAAAAATGGCCATACTGCCCAAAGCAATTTACAGATTCAGTGCTATTCCTATCAAACTGCTAATCACATTCTTCACAGACTTAGAAAGAAAAACTATTCTAAAATTCACATGGAACCAAAAAAGAGCCCAAATAACTAAAGCAATCCGAAGCAAAAAGAACAAAGACGGAGGCATCACACTACCCAACTTCAAACTATGCTATAAAGCCACAGTAAACAAAACAGCTTAGGTGGCTGGGCAAAGTGGCTCACACCTGTAATCCCAGCACTTTGGGAGGCTGAGGTGGGCAGATCACTTGAGGTCAGGAGTTTGAGACCAGCCTGGCCAACATGGTGAAACCCCATCTCTACTAAAACATACAAAAATCAGCCGGGTGTCATGGCGGGCACCTGTAATTCCAGCTACTGAGGAGGCTGAGGCAGGAGAATTGCTTGAATCCAGGGGCAGAGGTTGCAGTGAACTGAGATCATGCCATTGCACTCCAGCCTGGGTGACAGAGTGAGACTCAGTCTCAAAAACAAACAAAGACAGCTTGGTAGTGGTACAAAAATAGATACATAGACTAAAGGAACAGAATAGAGAGCTCAGAAATAAAGCCGCACAGCTACAACCATCTAATCTTTGACAAGGCCAACCAAAACAAGCAATGGGTAAACAATTCCATATTCAGTAAATGGTGCTGAGATAACTGGCTAGCCCTATGCAGAAGACTGAGGCTGGACCCCTACCTTTCTTCATATGCAACAATTAACTAAAAATGGATTAAAGATTTTAATGTAAGATCTCCAACTATAGAAATCCTGGAAGAAAACCTAGGAAATACTCTTTTCGACACTGGCCTTGGCAAAGAATTTTTGGCTAAGTCCCTAAAAGCAATTGCAACAAAACCAAAAATAGATAAGTGGGACCTCATTAAACTAAAGAGCTTCTGTACAGTAAAAGAAACTACCAGCAGAGCAAACAGACAACCTACAGAATGGGAGAAGATATTTGTAAACTATGTATCTGACAAAGGCCTAATATTCAAAATCTATAGGGAACTTAAATAAATTAACAAGTAAAAACCAAATAACACCATTAAAAAGTGGGCAAATGACATGGACAGACACTTTTCGAAAGAAGACATACAAGTGGCCAACAAATATATGAAACAATACTCAGCATCACTAATCATCAGAGAAAAGGAAATCAAAACCACAAGGAGATACCATCTCACACCAGTCAGAATGGTTATTACTAAAAAATCAAAAAACAACAGATGCTGGCTGGCAAGGCAGCAGAGAAAAGCAAACACTTATACACTGTTGGTAGAGATGTAAATTAGTCCAGCCACTGTGAAAAGTAGCCTGGAGATTTCTGAAAGAACTTAAAACAAATCTACCACTGGACACAGCAATCCCATTACTGGGTATGTACCCAAAAGAAATTATTCTACCAAAAAGACACATGCATTTGTATGTTCATCACCGCAGTGTTCACAATAGCAAAGACATGGAATCAACCCAGGTTCCCATCAATGGTAAATGGGATAAAGAAAATGTACGACTCCTATTCAACATAGTGTTGGAAGTTCTGGCCAGGGCAATCAGGCAAGAGAAAGAAATAAAGGGTATTCGATTAGGAAAAGAGGAAGTCAAATTGTCCCTATTTGCAGATGACATGATTGTATATTTCGAAAATCCCATTGTCTCAGCCCAAAATCTCCTTAAGCTGATAAGCACCTTCAGCAAAGTCTCAGGATACAAAATCAATGTGCAAAAGTCAGTAGCATTCTTATACACCAATAACAGACAAACGGAGAGCCAAATCATGAGTGAACTCCCATTCACAATAGCTTCAAAGAGAATAAAATACCTAGGAATCCAACTTACAAGGGATGTGAAGGACCTCTTCAAGGAGAACTACAAACCACTGCTCAGTGAAATAAAAGAGGACACAAACAAATGGAAGAATATCCCATGCTCACGGATAGGAAGAATCAATATCGTGAAAATGGCCATACTGCCCAAGGTTATTTATAGATTCAATGCCATCCCCATCAAGCTACCAAGGACTTTCTTCACAGAATTGGAAAAAACTACTTTAAAGTTCATATGGAACCAAAAAAGAGCCCGCATTGCCAAGACAATCCAAAGCCAAAAGAACGAAGCTGGAGGCATCACACTACCTGACTTCAAACTATACTACAAGGCTACAGTAACCAAAACAGCATGGTACTGGTACCAAAACAGAGATATAGATCAATGGAACAGAACAGAGCCCTCAGAAACAATACCACACATCTACAGCCATCTGATCTTTGACAAACCTGACAAAAACAAGAAATGGGGAAAGGATTCCCTATTTAATACATGGTGCTGGGAAAACTGGCTACCCCTAAGTAGAAAGCTGAAACTGGATCCCTTCCTTACACCTTATACAAAAATTAATTCAAGATGGATTAGAGACTTAAATGTTAGCCCTAAAACCATAAAAACCCTAGAAGAAAACCTAGGCAATACCATTCAGGACACAGGCATGGGCAAGGACTTTATGTCTAAAACACCAAAAGCAATGGCAATAAAAGCCAAAATTGACAAATGGGATCTAATTAAACTAAAGAGTTTCTGCACAGTAAAAAGAAATTACCATCAGAGTGAACAGGTAACCTACAGAATGGGAGAAAATGTTTGCAATCTACTCATCTGACAAAGGGCTAATATCCAGAACCTACAAAGAACTCAAACAAACTTACAAGAAAAAAAACAGACAACCCCATCAAAAAGTGGGCAAAGGATATGAACAGACACTTCTCAAAAGAAGGCATTTATGCAGCCAACAGACACATGAAAAAATGCTCATCATCACTCGCCATCAGAGAAATACAAATCAAAACCACAATGAGATACCATCTCACACCAGTTAGAATGGCGGTCATTAAAAAGTCAGGAAACAACAGGTGCTGGAGAGGATGTGGAGAAATAGGAACACTTTTACACTGTTGGTGGTACTGTAAACTAGTTCAACCATTGTGGAAGACAGTGTAGCGATTCCTCAAGGATCTAGAACTAGAAATACCATTTGACCCAGCCATGCCATTACTGGGTATATACCCAAAGGATTATAAATCATGCTGCTATAAAGACACATGCACACGTATGTTTATTGCGGCACTATTCACAATAGCAAAGACTTGGAACCAACCTAAATGCCCATCAGTGATAGACTGGATTAAGAAAATGTGGCACATATACACCATGGAATACTAAGAAGCCATAAAAAAGGATGAGTTCATGTCCTTTGTAGGGATATGGATGCAGCTGGAAACCATCATTCTCAGCAAACTATCGCAAGAACAGAAAACCAAACACCACATGTTCTCACTCATAGGTGGGAATTGAACAATGAGAACACTTGGACACAGGAAGGGGAACATCACACACCGGGGCCTGTTGTGGGGTGGAGAGAGGGGGGAGGGATAGCATTAGGAGATATACCTAATGTAAATGACGAGTTAATGCGTGCGACACACCAATATGGCACATGTATACATACGTAACAAACCTGCACGTTGTGCACATGTACGCTAGAACTTAAAGTATAATAATAAAAATAAAAAAGAAAAGTAAAAAAAAAAAAAAAAAGAAAATGTGCTACATATACTCTATGGAATACTAGGCAGCCATTAAAAAAGAATGAAATCGTTCTTTGCAGCAACATGCATGGAGCTGGAGGCCAATTATAAGCAAGTTAGTGCAGGAACAGAAAACCAAGTACCACATGTTCTCATTTATAAATGCGAGCTAAGCATTGAGCACACATGGACATTAATATGGGAACAATAGATATTGTGGACTATTAGAGGGTGCAGGGAGGTGGGGAGGATTAAAAAAAAAAACACCTATTGGGCACCATGCTCACTACCAGGGTGACAGGATCTGTACTTTAAACTTCAGCATCATGTAATAGTCCCATATAACAAATCTGCATATTTACCCCCTTATCTAAAATTAAAGTTGAAAAAAAAAATGAAACAAAATGACATTGAACTTCTCAATAGCAACAGTGGATTCTACAAACTAATGGAAAAATAAATACAAAATCAGGGAGAAAAGGTTTTTCAGCTTGGAATTTTATACTGCGTCAGACTCTCAAACAAAAATGAAGGCTGTCAAAGACATTTTCAGACATAATAATAATTATTATTAATAAAAGTTTATAACCCATATAAAGAAGTTAGTAGACAATGTATTCCCCCCAAAAAATGATGAAGTAAATCAACGAAGAGCAAGACAATGAATCTAGGAAATAATGATCCGATATAGGAGCACCGACAAAGGGAATTTCAGAAAGAGATGTACAGCTAGCCTGGAGAGCAACCAGCTCAGATGAAAAAATGAGGACACAGGGCTCTGGGAGGGAGCTGCTCCCATCCCTTTCTACCTCTTTCTCACCAAGTTTGGTGAGTTTTCATTAGGACCTTTTTGGGCCCCTCAAGCAACTTCCAAGAACCTTGCTTATCAGAGAGAAAAAGGCTTGGAGTTTCCAACCCTTTCATTCTGAGAAGACCTCTAGGTTCTTCACATAAACAGTCCCACTTCTTCCCCAGAAACTTTCTACCTCCACAAATAAATACTATAGAGCAAGAATAAAATGTGGTTTTGCCTCACTAGAGACCCTGCTTTAAAAAATGTGAGAAATATCACCATATTCTTTTGGAAGATCGCCCTGAAGACCTCCCATTTTTCTTGGCTCTCCAAGTCTACACCCACCCGGCTACCTTCTGGGGATCAAGGTAGTTCTTGGTCTGGAAAATTTGCGTGCTTAAAAAGAATTGGACACAAATAATGGAATGGTCTTTTACCCACTGAAAATAATCTGCTGTCCAAATTTATAAGCCAATCATATGCAAGTTCACAAGGCAATTTCTCAAGTCCTAATCACTATAGGGCTCAGAGACTGAGGCCCATAGATTCCATAGGAACCACACCAAGGTACAGCCATCCCATGAAGCCCAGGTGCACACCAGATTTGTTATACTAATAATTCCAGGTTTACAGTGGTGAAGTTTTAATCCAGAGTTGAGAAATTTCCACCTGCCTTTACTTGGGAATCCTAATTATTTTAGAAGAACCCGAACAGTAGACAAAGAACTGTCAGAGAAACCCAAAGCAGGTTATTGCAGTCTGTATGGATGGATACACCTTTACAAGAACTGCACTGTGTCCTGCAACTCATTGGTCGTAGAAATGGGGGATTCTGGGGAAAAGGGGAAACAACACAAGAATGAAAATGACTGGCTATGGGGGGATGCTATCTATAAAAATATTCCAAGACTGACCCACTCATTGTCCCAATCCATTTCTTATATTAGTCTAAGGTAAAGAAATCCTTACCACAAATGTTTGTCCTTAAGACGGTCGCAGCTTATTCTGTTTCCTCGGCCAAAAGAATGTACAGTACTCTCTGCCTGCTCCAAGAACAAAAGCCTTCTTGCTCTTAACATGAAAAAAAGTTTCAAAGCCAGTCTGATGTCAGCAACTAAAAGTGTAGAGAAGCCTTGACTTGAAGTAGAATCCAGAAACAAAATTATAAATCATACACTGTATCACAGTAGAGGAAGGAGACCTAATTTTTTTTTTTATTTACAAGGACAAATCTGGAGAAACAGAACGCCCACTCAAGAGTTAGCCCGACAGTTTGAAAACAAAATACTTTTGCACAAAATGCAGAAGAAGCTGGGTATGTCTTTTTTTTTTTGTACATGACAAATAAAAATTATATGGTGTACAATATGATTTCTGATGTATGTATACATCCTGGAATGGCTAAATCAAGCTAATTAATGCTTTGTTTACCTCACATATGTATCCTTTTTCTGGTGGAAACATGTAAAATCTACTCCCTTAGCAGTTTTCAAGTATACAATATATTGTTATTAACTATAGTTATCATGATGTACAATAGATCTCTTGGCAGGGCGCAGCGGCTCACAACTGTAATCCCAGCACTTTGGGAGGCTGAGGTAGGTGGATCACTTGAGGTCAGGAGTTTGAGACCAGCCTGGCCAACATGGTGAAACCTCATCTCTACTAAAAATACAAAAATTAGCTGGGCGTGGTGGCAGACACCTGTAATCCCACCTACTCAGGAGGCTGAGGCAGGAGAATTGCTTGAACCCGAGAGGCAGAGGTTGCAGTGGGCTGAGATCACACCACTGCATTCCAGCCTGGGCAATAAAGTAAGACTCCGTCTCAAAAAATATATACAAATAAAAATATGAAAAAATTAAAAAAAATAAACAGATCTCTTGAACTTTGTCCTCCTGTCTACGTGTAATGATGTATCCCTTGATCAACATCTCCCAAAACCCTGCCCCATCCTCTGGAAACCACCATTCTACTTTCTGCTTCTATGAGTTTGACTTTTTAAGATTCCCCATAGGAGTGAGATCATGCGGTATTTTTCTTTCTGTGTCTGGATTATTTCACTTAGCATAGTGTCCTCTAGGTTCATCCATACTGTCACAAGTGACAGAATTTCATTCTTTTTTAAAGGCTGAATAGCATTCCAGTGTGTGTGTGTGTGTGTGTGTGTGTGTGTGTGTATATATATATATATATATATATATATATATATATATATATGTACATACCATATTTTCTTGAGGTTGCTTCCATATGTTGGCGATTGTGAATAGTGCTGCAATGAACATGGGAGTGTAGATATCTCTTTGACAGACTGATTTCATTTTCTTTGGATATATACCCAGTAGTGGCATTGCTGGATCATATGGTAATTGATCATATGACTATAAATGCCTGGATTTTTTCTGGGCCAAAACATCCGTACCGTTTTCCATAATGGCTGTACTAAAATTTACTTTCCCACCAACAAAGGCTCCCTTTTCTCCACATCCTCACAAGCACTTGTTATCTTATGTTTTTGATAACTGCTACACTAACAGGTACAAAGTGTTCTCTAAATGTGGTTTTAATTTGCATTTTTGTGATGATTAGTGATATTGAACATTTTGTCATATACTGGTTGGCCACTTGTATGTCTTCTTTTTAAGAAACGTCTACTCAGGTTCTTTGACCATTTTAAATTGGGTTATTTACTACTTCTTTTTGCTGTTGAGTTCTTTGTATATCTTGGGTATTAATCACTTATCAGATGTATGGTCTGTAAGTATTTTTCTCATTCCTAGGTTGTCTTTCGACTCAGTTGTTTCCTTTGATGTACAGAAAACTTTTTAGTTTAATGCTATCCCATTTGTCTAGATTTCCTTTTGTTGTCTGTGCTTTTGCGGTCATATCCAAAAAAATCTCTGCCTAATGTCGAGAAACGTTTCTTCTATGTTATTTATTTATTGTGAATTGACACATAGGAAATATATATATATATACACACACACACACACCCCGGAATGGCTAAATCATATATACATATATATATATATCAATCATATATATGTATATATGTGTGTATGTATATGGAGTGCAGTGTGATGTTTTAATACATGTATACATTGTAAAATGATGAAATCAGGGTAATTAGCATATCCATGACCTCATGTATTTGTCATATTGTGTTAAGAACATTCAGTTTGAGGCCTTACCTTTAAGTCTTTAATTCATTTTGAGTTGATTTTTGCACATGGTGTGAGATGTGTCTAATTTCATTCTTTTGCATGTGTATATCCAATTTTCCCAACACCATTTATTGACGAGGCTGTCTTTTCTCCATTGTGTGTTTTTGGCAACATTTTTGAAGATCAGTTGACCATAAATGCCTGGATTTATTTCTGGTCCAGAAGATCTTTAAGGTATGTCCCAACCTTAATATATATGTAGATAAAGGTGTATATATATATCTCTCTCCAGAAAAGCTTATTAAAATACTATCATCCTTACTTGGTTCTTTTTTGTATGTTATCTATATAATTGAAAATGGACATGCATTTAATTTATAACAAGAAAATATAACACATATTTTTTAAAGATACCAAAAATAGAAGTGATCCTTTTAAAACTTAAGTGAGATTACGTCACTCCTCTGTTCGTAATATTCCAGACTTCTACTGGAATTCAGAATAAAATCTAATGTCCTTATCATAGCCTACACAGCTCTACATGATCTCATCCTTCCATACCTAATTTCAACTCCTACCAATCTCCCTCCATTTTGGTCACAGTGACCTCCTGGCAGTACCACCAATATGCCATGAAAGCTCCTATCTCAGGGTCTGGGCATTTGCTGTTCACATGGCCTGGACTCCCTTTCATCCATATATATGAATGGCTCCCTCTCTCACTTAATTCAGTTCTCTGCTCAAATGTCACCTCGTCAGAGAGAACTTCTTTTACTATCATATCTAAAGTAGCACCTGCTATCATTCTCGGAATATTTGCTTTGACTGCACAAACACTAAAACTTTCTGTGCAATATAAAAGATACATTCTTAATGATTAATTGACACAGAGAAAAATACTTGTGAAATACACGACAAAATGCACATATTCTAATATACAGAATTATAATGAGTAAAAAAGGAAAAAAGATGAGCAACTTAATAGGACAATTGGTGAAGGAAGTGTAATTGACAAAAGAAGAAAAGAAGAAATACAAACACCCACATGTACATGGAAAATCTATTTGAACTCACAAATAAGCAAAGAAAAGCTAATATTACCAAGAGTATTTTTCCTTTAATCTGGGAGTTGGCATTTTTTTTTTCTGTAAACAGCTCAGATAATAGAAATGTCCCCCTTTGTGGGCCACATATAGTCTTGGTCACACATTCTTCATTACCTTTTTTTCCCTACAACCCTAAAGATGCTGACTGGGTTGCTGACCCCAGATCTACGGGGAGTGAGTGATTAAAGATGGAGAGCACTTAATGCTGCGAATGGGCAGGGTAAACTGGCTCACTGTTGTTGGGAGGCACAGATTGATATAGCTTTTCTAAAAGATAGTTTGTCATGTGCACATCTTTTGCCCCAGGAATTCCACATTTTTGATTTTACACCAAGAAGCTAATCTGGCAGGAATGGAAATATTTTTGTACAGAATACATTGCCATGTTATTCATAACAGCAGGCAGGAGGAGGAGAAGAAATTTATATAATAAACTAGGAAATAGTTAAACCATGTGCATGAAATAAATACCACACAGCTATTTAAAACAGTCATATATATCTGAATTAATTAATATAGAACAATCATATGACTTTTTATGGTTTAAAATTATAGTGTGTATAACATAGCTCAATATATACAAAATTATATATGTATATATGTTGTATATATATACATATACTTATTCAAAAAAATATGGTTACCTCAGGGGGATTGTGATACTAAGTGACTTTTATGTTTATATTATTAGATACTGCTTGATTTTGAGCAAGTATCATCAGTATAATCAGAAAAAAATAAAATTCTTATTGAATTTAGCAAAATCTCAGGTCAACTAAAATGGACTTTTGCCTGAAGCGCAACAGTTTTCTAAACTTATTCTTACAATATAATAATGCTATCTATTTTTCACAATTTGAACAAATAGTTTTTATGAGTTTTGTTTGCTTTCTGGTTTGTTTCTTGTACCAGAAGGACAAAGTTACTCAATAACTTGTCTTAAAAATATTCTTTTGGGAATTCTATGATTATGCATTTTAATCTCTGTCACCTCTTTTCTCCAACTCTCTGTCAACACTAATTGGCATCATACTGGTGTTGTATTCCCAACCCAGGACACAGAGAGTGGAGGTACAAGAAAATCACCCCACTGACCACTGTACAAGAGAAGTTAGGGAGTGGAAGAGTTGAGAGGAGATGGATAATGAAAGGCATCTGAGAAAGCACTCACTCAGAAAATGAACAGGGAACTTGTGTTCCCACATCGATGTCTTTAATTTGCAGCCAAGCAATACTCAGTTACTCTATCATGCAAGCTTCCCATGTCTGAAAATGAAATTGTAAGTGGACAGAGGCATCACAGCCCTGGTGTTAGGCATAGCACTTCACTTGTACCATGTTTCACACAAAAGACCAGCTGTTATGAATCAACAGTGCAGATTTCCGTATCAACCAAAAAGGGTTTGCCAACAAAGTTACAACAGGACTTCAGATTAAAGCATAAGGAAATGGGAGTATAGTACTAAACTGTTCAAATTTGCTACGCTTTTATTCATAAAGGCTTTATTTTTTATTTTGTCACTTTTTGTAAAACATGCTCATTGTGGAAGACTTGCAAACTATGAAAAAGCATAAAGAAACAGAAAAGCAAACCCCAGCCTTAATTGCATCACTCAGTGGCAACCACAGTTAACATTATGGCTTTTTTTTCCAGTCACTTTGAGATCATACTGTTTATAATTTTGAATACATATTTTTTACTAAGCATGAAGCATACTCATTTCCCACTGACAATAGCTTTTTAATAAGTGTGAAGAAAAACATGTCTAGGCTTTCAATATCAAACTAGTGTTGAAATAAGGTTAACAGATTATAATCGCAGAATTTATTCTTTCATACCTCTATTGTTAAAAATTCCAAATATGAAAGGACTTCAAAAAGTTTGTGGAAAATAAAATTTAAAGATAAAAATTAAAATATAAACTTTATTTCTCAACATAAGCTCCATAAAGACGAAGATACTTTGGTAAATGATGATACCAGCCATTTAGAAAAGAACTCAGGGTCCTGGGAGTTTAATGATGTCAATTTAGTCTTTTTGACATTATTAACAGAAGAAAAACGGGTGCCCTTTATAGATTTTTAAGATTAGGAAACAAACAAACAAAAGTCAGAAGGTGCCAAATTAGGACTGTGAGGTGGATACCTAATGATTTCCCATTAAAACTCTCACAAAATTGCCCTTGTTAGATGAGAGGAATGAGCTAGAGCATTGTCATGGCAGAGAAGGACTCTCTGGTGAAGCTTTCCTGGGCATTTTTTCTGCTGAAGCTGTGCCTAAAGATGTGCTAAAGATGTTGTTGTTCTTTGACCCTCCAGAAAGTCAGCAAGCAAAATGCCTTGAGTATCTCCAAAACACTATTGCCATGACTTTTGCTCTTGATTGGTCTGCTTTTGCTTTGACTGGACCACTTCCACCACTTGGTAGCCATTGCTTTGATTGTGCTTTGTCTTCAAGATTGTACTGGTAAAGCCGTGTTCATCTCCTGTTACAGTTGTCAGGATCTTGATCCCATTTGTTTGAATTGCCATTGAACACTTTGCTGCAGCTGATCTGGGTGCAATGGTTTTGGCGCCCGAGTGGAAAGTTTGCCCAACTTTTATTTTTCAGTCAGAATTTTGAAAGCTGAACAAATTGGGATATCTATGGTGTTGGCTATTGTTTCTTCTGGGAATTGTTGGTCCTCTTCAATTACAGTGCAAATACATTTTTTCCTTGCAAATTGATGTAGATGGCCTGCCACTGTGGGCTTCATCTTCAACATTGATTTGTCCCTTCTTAAAACTAGTTACTCATTTATAAACTGCTGATCTCTTTTTCTCTCTCTCTTTTTTTTTTTTTTTTTTTTTTTGAGACGGAGTCTCACGCTGTCACCCGGGCTGGAGTGCAGTGGCACAATCTTGGCTCACTGCAACATCCGCCTCCCAGGTACAAGCAATTCTCCTGCTTCAGTCTCCTGAGTAGCTGGGATTACAGGCGCGCACCACCATGCCCAGCTAAGTTTTGTTTTTAGTAGAGATAGAGTTTCACCACATTGACCAGGATGGTCTCGAATTCCTGACCTCTGGTGATCCACCCACCTTGGCCTCCCAAAGTGCTGGGATTACAGGTGTGAACCACTGCACCTGGCCCAAAACACTGACATCTAAACATTGGACTAGACAGTGATTTCAATCAAAGGTCAGAAAATTTCTCATTGTCAAAAGTAGAATCTTTGGGGGAAAATATTCAGTGTGCCAACAGTGAACACTATGTTACACACACCTTTTGATGACACATCAGTGATTGACATGAAAGTTAAAATTGCTGTCCAAATATTACACACATGTCAACTTTAAGGCATGGGAAAAAAACAAGATAAAAATTTGTCATCCCTTTTAAGTTCCAAAATTATCCAATAGAACAGATAATTTAAATGTCAGGAAAAGGCTTTTTTAAAGCTTCCAGAAATACTGACAAATTGCATAAATAAGCTTTGCCTAATATTTTTGTCATTTAAGATGTATTCTTACTTTATTTAAAAAAAACACTCTGAAGTCTTCATATCAGCCTCACGCATTAAATAATAGTACCATTCAATTAAAATGCAAAGCAAATTTATACTTAGATTTCAGTAGTACATGTTCATCCTTAAAGGTTATAATTTGTTTTAAATAACAGAGCCATCTGTCCTATGATAGCTCACGTGAGCTTAATTATTGGAGAACTCTAAGAATTTCTCCTGCAAACATGCATCGTGCTGAACTGTACTGAAAACATATTTGACTTTGATGTTTCTATCTTACAAGGAAATTACACTCTCAAGTTGATTCTTTATATGAATTTAGTATTGAACTCAATATTACATTCACATTTTTCAGTAGTATAAATCACTAATGTCTGCCACCTTCTACATTAGTTATTATCTATTATATATTCAAAAAGCAGTTATTACTTCTAGAATTTCCTCATTCATGATTGCTGACTTGTTATTGTAATGATTATATTTTTAGTTCTTTCCCATAGACAATTTTCAATATAGAGTTGTGTAATTTATTGCAATCAAACAAAGTTATTTATTTGGAATTGATGGTTTGAATCAAATCTTAAAAGGCATGTATACAAAACTAGCGGATGCTACAGACTTTGGAGGTAGTATTATTACCAGAGATTATAGAACCAAGATTTTAAATATCTCAGCATATTGGGATATTTAGGTTCAAGTCCAGCGTAGCAATGTCTCCATTTGGACCTAAAATTGTTCTTTCTCCAGAATCCATCCATAAGGGAGTATGTCTAGAAGATCTGAAAGACGACTTGGCAGTAGGTCTAGATCCAGAGAAAGGGATTGAATTGCCTCATAGGAAGGAAGTCACTTACGGAACATGTCAAGGCCCACAGACAGTAATTAGGCTAATTACTAGAAGGAGAAAGATTCTTAGTATAGTAGGTTCATTTGTTCATTCATTCAACAAATATTGAGGTCATGCTATTTTCAAGACACTATACTAGCCACTGAGGGATATGTGGGGAGCAAAAGCAGACAAGGCCCCTGTCCTTAAGGAGCTCACAAGTATAATTGGAGGAAATATGTAAGATAATAAAATATGATGTTATTAATCAAATTTATATAGGTTCTATGCTGTGTCATGTACTGCTCCAAGCATTTTACATGTAGTTTACATCTCCAATCTACAGATGATGAGCCTGACACACAGATATGTTAAGTGACTTGCTCAAGGTCACCCTACTTGTAAGTGGCAGAGTCCACATGCTTACCTCCCATGCCATACTGCTGTGGGATAATGGTACAGGTACAGAGTGACAGATTGTGACTCTCACAACTTTTTCTCAGGTGATTTAGTGCCACTAGTTGTTCAGCACTTATTAACTCAACAAACATTTCCTTAGGGTCCCACTGTGCGGCTGGCACTGCACTGGGCAATGAGGATCTACCAATGAACAAGACTGATTTATTCACTGCCCTCAATGGAGCCTGCAGGCCAACAGAGAAGGAAGATATTGAACAAGTGACATGAAAAGGGAAGCACAGAGAGTAATGGAAGCTGATAACCTGGGACTCTGGCCCAATTTCAGGAGGCATATGTCTCCATCACTCAGGTTGTCCTTTGCCTCAGGCCCGCGGAGGAGCAGACCCCATGGTACCTCCTCCTGTTAGACAAACATGGCACTATAGGTCATCTGTGTGAGATGGAGGGAACACAAAGGAAATTGTCTAGGGATCACAAAAGAGATGGAGACGGGGATTCCCCCCATGACACCTACATCTGGAAAGAGAGCATCAATTGCATGGTGGTATCCATGGTGAAGGGTGGTATTAGTGTAATCAGGCAGCCATGGAACACCTTTACAGCAGCTTTGTGGCCATGGATACCTCACCATGGGAGGCAGAGAAGAAACAGAAGAGAGCTTCAGATGCCATATGGAGAGAGCTGTGTCCATGAGCTCTTAACGAGAACCTGCAAAAGAGGTGACTTTGATGGGGGACTAAGGGTCCCACAGTAGCAGGTAAGCACAAAATCAGTAAAACATCATACTCCTATTATTGTGATGCAATTTTTAATCCAGCTAGTGTGATCTGGGAAATGGAAATTAGAACAAGGGTAAGTAAAAAGTTCTGCCTTCATGCTCCAAAAACCAATTATACAATTAGAGGATGGGAAGCTGTAGTGGGTTGGTGGTCCTCAAAAATATATGTCCATGCCCTAATCCCTGGGGCCTGTAAATGTGATCTTATCTGGTAACAGGTTCTTTGCAGATGTAATTAAATTTAGGATCTCAATATGAGGTTATCCTGGAGGGCCCTAAATTAAATGGCAAGAATCCTTGTAAGATACACACAAAAGAGAGACAAAGGGAGGAGAGAAGCCACATGAAGATGGACAGAGATAGGAATTATACAGCCACAAGCCAAGGACTTAGAACCACCAGACACTGGCAGAAGCAAAGAAGGACTCTTACGGAACCTTCAGTGAGTGCGTGGCGCTGCTGACACCTTCAATTTAGAGCTCTTGGTTCCAGAACTGCGAAAGAGAACAAAGTCTGTAGTAATTTGTTACATCTGCCCAAGGACAGTAATATAGGGACCCATGGCTTGGCAACAATTTATGTAAAAAATATCTGGGCAAACAGCATGAAGTCACTGATAAAGAAAACAAATGCAGGGCCAGGCCTAGTGGCTCCCACCTGTAATTCCAACACTTTGGGAGACCGAGGCGAGAGGATCACTTGAGGCCAGGAGTTCCAGACCAGCCTGGCCAACATGGCAAAACCTAGTCTCTACTAAAAACATAAAAATTAGCTGGGAGTGGTGGTACACACCTGTAATCCCAGCTACTCGGCAGGCTGAGGCAGGGGAATTGCTTGAGCCCCAGAGGTGGAGGTTGCAGAGAGCCAAGATTGCACCACTGTAACACTCCCGCCTGGGTGACAGAGTGAGACCCTGTCTCAAAACAACAACAAAAAGAAAGCAAATGCAGTCTTTGGCTGCCACAAGAGAAACAGAGTTAATAGACTGAGGAAGCTAATCATTCTGCCACAGAGCTGCAATACTGCACTCTGCTCTAAGTGCCACCTTTTAAGAGAGACATTGATGAATGGGAGCCTAGCCAGAGACAGGTGACTAGAACCGTGTTGGTTCTGGAGAGCTTGCCATACAAAGGATGAACTGGTAGCATTAGAGATGGGATCTTGGAATAGAAATCAATGAACATGAGGGTAACCTTGGAATATGTGAAAAGCTATCTTGTCAAAGAGGAAGTAGTCTTGTTTTGTGTTGTTCCAGGAGGCAAAATTGGGTTTAGCAAGTGGAAAGTAAAACAGAAGAAAAAACTAATGACTGTTGATTATAGAAATTCAAAACATTGTAAGTATTTGAAAAGGGGAAAAGTGCTGTTTCCTGATTCCAGAGACATGACATCTGGTCCTGCCTCTGTAGTTAATTGGTTGTGTGACTCTGGACATATCATCTCCCGTTCTTTGGACTTCGGTTTTCTTCTATGTTAAATTATGGGATTAGGTTGGATGCTTTGGGAAAGCATATTTTTTTCCCTTTTGGTTGTTTCCTATTTTATGGTTTAATAAAACTGTTAAGATGTTTTACAATTTCTGAGTGCATAGTATATGCTAAAGCTAAAATCTTGGGCTAGGTGTTTTGTTTTATTTTTTGAGACAGAGTTTCGCTCTCGTCGCCCAAGCTGGAGTGCAGTGGCGCAATCTCAGCTCACTGCAACCTCTGCCTCCTGGGTTCAAGCGATTCTCCTGCCTCAGCCTCCCGGGTAGCTGGGATTACAGGCACCCGCCACCACGCCCAGCTAATTTTTGTATATTTATTAGAGACAGGGTTTCGCCATGTTGGCCAGGCTGGTTTCAAACTCCTGACCTCAGGTGATCTGCCTGCCTTGCCTCCCAAAGGGCTGGGATTACAGGCGTGAGCCACCATGCCTGCCCTGTGCTAGGTGTGTTAACATGCACGATCTCATATAACTCTCTCCACACTACAGGGTAGGTATGTTCCCCCATGATGAATTGTTCTCGGTGTCAACTTGACTGGATTAAGGGATACTCGGGTAACTAGCAAAGCGTTATTTCTGGGTATATCTGTGAGGGTGCATACAAGAGAGACTGGCATTAGAACCAGTGTACCTAAGTAAGGAAGATCTACACTTACCCATTGTGCGTGGGCATCAGCCAATCTGCTCAGGGCGCAGAACAAAAAGGCAGAGGAAAGGAGAATTCACTCTTTCTTCTGGAGCTGGAACACCCTTCGCCTGCTGCCCTTGGACATCAGAACTCCAGGTTTTCTGGTCTTTGGACTCTAAGAATAGCACCAATGGCTCACCAGGTTTTTAGGCCTATGGCTTCAGACTGAGAATTAAACCATTGGTTTCCCTGGTTCTGAGGCCTTTGGATTGGGACTGCACCATGCTACTTGGCTTTCCTTGTTCTCTGGCTTGTAGATGGCCTGTTGTGGGACTTCTCGGCCTCCATAATCACCTGGGCCAATTTCCCTGTGAATCTCCTCTCCACGCCTCTCTCTCTCTCTCTCGGTTCTCTCTGGAGAAACCTAATATACACCCATTTTACAGATTAGAGCACTGAGATTGAGAGAGATTGTGACTTGCCCAAAGTCATATAACCTGTTCATGGGTGAGCTAAAACTTGAACTCAGATCCCCCTGCTTCTAGTATCCTTTCCACCATATCTTGCTGCCTCCCCTATACAATAGTGACCCTTTGCCACACCTGAATTGAGCAAATTATACAATTCATTGTCAAAGTACTTCTCAGAAATCACTTACCAGGCAATATTAACTATCTCAAACACCCCAAAGAATCAGAACATTTCTGAGCAGACAAAATGGTTGGTGCCAAGCCTATGCATTAAAACCCATAAACTTCATTCAGAAAAATTCTTAGGGCCTCCTCACCCAGAGTGTATCCCTCATCATTTCGTATATAGTGTCTGTTCTTCCTTCCTGAAGAGAAAGGCAAGCTGGAGGGCTGGTCTGCAGCATCCTGGGAGCTTGAGACAGCCTGGGTTGTTAGGCTGTGGAGCATGGAGGCAAAGGCAAAAAGATTAGCAGTGTCCTGTGGAGTCTCCACAAAAGGGGAAGATAAATGGCAAGGTCAATGAGTCTAGCTCTTTGGAATTCCATGCATGACAGGTTCAACACAGGAAGCAGGTCAGAGAGGTCTAGAGGAATGATCTTGAACCAGTGACTACCCAGCCAGCTGCAGAGGTTTTTACATGGCTCCGGGGACTCTGGGGTGGGAAGAAGAGGTCACTACCCTGAGAGTGCAATACAGTCCAAAAGTATACACTAGGTTCTGATATACTACTCTGGATTTTTAGTCAGTTACATGCTACAATTTTAAAAAATCTGTGGGGGAAGTCAAGAGGAAGAAGGTAGACATGGACCAATAGCTGCAACAAAAATTAAATATTGACAATGAGTAAGGGAGCTGACAGGAAGACTACAGAAAGAAATATGATATCCTCCTAACGCTAAGCAGTGTGAAGACACAAAGGCTGGCACTACTATACTTATTGCCAGGTACTTTAGTGGATATCCATAATGATGACTCAGCGTTATTGAGGTGAGGTGGTATTCTGTGCCTTCTGCATATGAAGGCAGAGATGAGTGCAACATATTATAAAAAGACTTCCACCCACAACGACCTGAAGAAAAAAAATGTAATGCCCCAAAGAACAATTGCAGTTGTCTAGCAAATGCAACGATGTAGAAATTGACAGAGCAGAATGAAAGAGATAATGCTTTAAAAATAATATTAAAGGTAGCTGTTAAGGAATGTAGTAAATGTGGGAGAAGGCACTCAATAAATACATTTTAAAAATTAAACTCAGTTTGGACCCTGCCTAGCTCCCATTCTGGAGAGGTATCTAAATAAATGAATGGATGAATGAATGTATGAATGAAAATTATCTGGCCTGAGGTCACCCTTTCACTAAGGTTGTTCTATGGTTCTTGGAGCTAATGCAGTGTCAAGGTGTTGGAGATGGAGGACACCTGTCTTATCTTCAATCATCATCCACACACATTACCACTCAGGAGGCCCATTATCCCTATATGCATCATGTGTTCCAGGGCCCAAAGCTGTGCTGTGTTCTTGCCATGTTGGGGCATGGTTTCTGCCACTGCTGACTAGGATGCCGTTTGCCTTGGCACCCCTCTACTGTCCTCTCTGTTCTTGTTTCCCTGAAGGTGCTGCTCAGCAGAACATTGGTCTGACCTGATCTTTGCACTAAAAGATCCTTTCTCATTTCTCCTCCCTGCAGCCTGGGGCATCCTGTTCTTCTAATTTGAGGAAAGGCTTCTGTAATCATGTAGTTCCAAGACACTCTATGCCCATGACACCCATTTTCCCCTCTCCTCTGAAAACCTACATTCTTAATGATCTGCCTATGGAACAGAAAGGACAAGAAGCTCTGCAGGCAATCTTATGCTTTCCTGGTGCCATATATTACTTCTCCTAAAGTAATGAGCATGAGGCTGGCCATCTGTTTGAATATGGAGAATATAAAGGGGAAAATGCGCCATGTATTAGTTGTCATATCCCTCTCCTCTCTCAGTTCAAAGCCAGTCAAGAAATAAGCCAGACATCAGAGATACAATTTGTGTACTGGACAAATATTTTTAAACATTATGCTCCCCCAGCATTGCTCTAGGCACTAAGAATACAGCAGCGCCTGAAGCAGACAAAATAGCAATCTATTATTTGCAAAGATGCATTTTAAAACTTGGCCTAGTCTGAGACCAAAATGACTTCCCATTCCTTCCCCTCCGAATTGAATTTATCCATTTAATCACCATTTAATCACAGACTGAGTGGCTAGAAAACTAGAGCCACCCCCTCCACCCTGCCTATCTGGTTCGTTGCCCGCACTGAGCATACTGCAGGCAGGATTTGGGAATGGAGAAAGGAAGGCGATCAGCCTATAAGCTGGCAGTTCTGAAAGAGGAAGGGCCCAAGTGGGGCTAAACCACACATGTGGAGTAACCCCTTCCTCCAGTCTCACCGGTCAGCTACTTGAGGAGTGGAGGGCAGAAACCTTCTTCCACATGCTTCCTGCAGGAAGACAGTTTCTATTTCATGAGTGGAAGCAGAAGAATGAAAAGAAGGAAACTCATTTCCTTTGCAATTAATATTGCAGCTTTTTATCCAGAGCCTGAATTATTCTTGAATTTTTAATATGATGTATGTGAATTTCATTTATCTATGAAATGATATGCTAACTCCTTTATTTAGGTCTTTTTTGATGCTAAGTGTCTTTATTACTAATCAAGAAGGCTGAATTATACAAGGACCTTCTACTTCCATTAATTCAAGTATCCATTAAAAATTATCATCAGTATTGCTACAGGAGTGACTTCAGATTTTTCTGCATTTCTTTTCTTCATAACGGATATACAAATGACATTTATAAAGGGGCTGAAATCTAGCCCTTTAAAGTTTCAACTTTATGTTTATACACACTCTTTTTTTTTTTTTTTTTTCTTTTTTGGAGACGGAGTCTCGCTCTGTCACCCAGGCTGGAGTGCCGTGCCCGGATCTCAGCTCACTGCAAGCTCCGCCTCCCGGGTTTACGCCATTCTCCTGCCTCAGCCTCCCGAGTAGCTGGGACTACAGGCGCCCGCCACCACGCCCGGCTAGTTTTTTGTATTTTTTTGTAGAGACGGGGTTTCACCATATTAACCAGGATGGTCTCAATCTCCTGACCTCGTGATCCGCCCGTCTCGGCCTCCCAAAGTGCTGGGATTACAGGCTTGAGCCACCACGCCCGGCCATACACACTCTTTTTAAAGAGTATAAATCCGAACCTGACTCCTTAAATCCTTGATATGCTAGTCCCCGGCCTCTTTACCCTCAGATACATTCCTTGCACTTCTTTGCTCTGTTTTGTATTGTTTCTCAGGTCCTCGAGTGAGCTGTCTAGCTAATAGAAAGCAGACTAGAGCCCTGGGGACAGAAGCCAGGGTATTTCTGCCTCAGGCTGCATCTCCAGTAGTGGCCATGGCTCTGCTGTGGCCCCAGCCGCTCCTGATAGGCCCACAGTGATTCCGACTTCTGCCAAATGACCAGGCCATAGGCTCCAGAAGTACATTTCCTTCTATTGCCCCCACAACCTAAGGATGGTTCTGGCCTCTGCCTCCTTCTAATCTCTGGGCCGTTTCACAGAATCCCCAACGGACTGTTCAGCTATACTACCTGTGTAATCAATTCCTTGTATTAATTTCCTTATTAAAATTAAAGAAGTGTTCTTGTATTCTCACTCCAAGGGTGGGAAGCAGGGGGAGTAAGCTAAAACTTGCCTTGGAAAATACCTGAATAAGTACTGGTGCTGAGGTCCAGTTCAGCAGCTTCAGATGAGATGAAAGAGGAAAAAGGAAAACTTAGGCCTGGGCCATTCTCAGGCCACTCACCTCAACCCTAAAAGCAATGACATGACTCTATCTATGGTTGTATCTGACTGCATCTGATGGGCCCACACAAAAATGACTGCAATAACACTTGCCTTTTGATCATTCCAGAATCCAACGGGGAATGCTTTGAGAGTCCTCGACAAACTGCAAAGTGTAGTATAGCGGGAAACACATGGGTCATACCTGAGTTCAGTCCTGGGAGACCAGCAAGATAATTAACTTATCTGAGCCTCAGTTAATACGTTAAGTATCTGGAGTTTAATGATCTCTACAAAAGACTGATGTGAAAATTAAATAAAGTACATACAAGAGCATTCCATAAAGTGCTATGCAGATGTTAGCTAGTCTTCTGTATCAGCTTAATTTTTTTCCCATTAATATTTTTTAGCTTGTTTTAGCTTTCTTAACTTAAAATTGTGAAATCATTTCAAAGTTGTAAAAATAGTGCAAACAATTCTCATATACCTCCACTTGGATTCCCCAAAATATATCACATATAATCACAGCATAATTTCAAATTATCAGAAAACATTGATATATTGCCTATATACTGTTATACAACCTAAATACTGTAGTCGAACTTCACTAATTATCCCACTAATGTTCAATTTCTGGTCCAAGATCATATGCCACAGTTTTCACAATGAAGTTTTAGTTGTTTTCTTTATCTGGGAGAGTTACTCAGTCTTGCTCTTTGATGATTTTTGTAATTTTGAAGCCAGTGCAGGATATCCTCAAGTTTAATACTAACATTTTGATGATTTGTTTATTCATGCCATCAGGGGTGATATAAAAAAGGAAATACGGTGTCCTAGTTAAGTTCGCAGACCCTAATCGGAATACCTGGATTCAAACTCTGGCTTTACCAGACAGTGTAACCTTGAGTATTTTGGGGACTGTGTCCTCATCTGTCAGATGATCGAAGAAACATCAGTAGCTATCTCCTAGGGTTACTGGAATTACTAAAGGAATGATTATGTGTGAAGTGGTTAGGACAGTTCCTGGCACATATTAAGTGCTGTGTGTTAGCTAATGTGAGGAGTTGGGTTTTGGCAACTGCTGAAGAGACCAAAGCAGCAGCAGGTATTTCAGTTATGTGCATCCTTTGCTCAACCCTGCCCAAAGAGCCAAGGCCAGACTCACTACCAGCAGGAATTGTGGCCCACCATGAGTGCACTGTTCCTCTTAGCCACAGGCCTGAGCGCTTACTCCCAAGGCCCATGAGATGAAGGCTTGCTTGATCCACACTGCAACCTTTTTTTTTTTTTTTGAGACAGAATTTCGCTTTTGTTGCCCAGGCTGGAGTGCAATGGCGCGATCTTGGCCCACAGCAACCTCCGCCTCCCGGGTTCAAGCCATTCTCCTGCCTCAGCCTCCGGAGTAGCTGGGATTACAGGCATGCACCACCACGTCCGGCTAATTTTTTTTTTTTTGTATTTTTAGTAGAGATGGGGTTTCTCCCTGTTGGTCAGGCTGGTCTTGAACTCCGGACCTTAGGTGATCCGCCCGCCTCAGCCTCCCAAAGTGCTGGGATTATAGGCGTGAGTCACTGAGCCTGGCCCCTGCAACATTTCTTTAGCACAATAGGTATATGCACTAGGAACTGAGCCCATGTTTCCTCTGAAAAGCTGATACTTTAATTCAGGTTTCACCTCTGAATACAGCACATTTTCCACTTAATGAAGAAGAAGAAAATGCACACTAAATATAGATCAAAGACCAAAAGGATTAAAAGACTACCAAAACACAGAGACTGAAATGTAGAAATGCAATGAAACCAGTTTCCGCGAAGTAACTCTGGTTTCTTGGCAGTCAAGGACAGTGAGGTTTTTCAAGAAAAGGGACTTTCACAAGGTCTTGGGTGCAGGCTGAGCAATGTAAGAAGAGGTAGGGAAGTGGTGTGTACACATATACCTTTGGACCAAGTTTCAAGCTACCGTAAAATCCCTTCATGTTTGACTGCTTAAGAATTAAATGAGTTCAATGGGTTGAAGATACAGACCACGAAGACCATACACACGCTACCTTCAATGCACGGGTGGCATCAAGCACACTGCCAAGCACAAAGTACACTTTCAACATGTATTTGCTGATTTGGCTGGACTTTTATCTATGCAGTAACAAGGTACAGTGTTATTAAAAACTCCTACAAATATCTTACCCTCCCCAAATTAGGTATTGCCATAAAATACCAGTTGAACTCATGTAGAAATGGTGAAACTTCTTTTAATTGTGCAGGTCAAGAAGAAATTAGAAACTTAGTTCCCATCAACAAATTGCTTCCACATTATTTTAATGTCAAACCGAGACCTTTCCAAAAAAAAGAGGCTGATATATCAATCATATCATACCAAAGTTTATTGATTACATCAAACAAAAATTTCTGTAATGGAAAAGGCAAATTGCAGTCATAAAAGATGGCATTCACATTCATTTTAGAAAGCAATAACGTAGATGTAAAAAACTGCTTGAGTGAAAAATGTAATATTGCAGTCCCATTTTGCAAGCTGAAAAATGATTTTGTCAACACGCATAAAATCTGCACATTTATATACTGCATGTTATTAAAAAATTCCATCACTAAATTATTACGAATTTTGCAAAGTTAGGCTTACATTTATATTGTTGCTGGTGTATATGTAGTAGATATGGAATGAATGTTTTCAGTTTAGTAGGTAATATCCTCAAACAATGGACAACAGTTGTGAAAGTTACAAAGACATTTTGATAGCTCAAAATTATTCAAATTATAGGCAGATAATCTTATTATTACATTTTTTCCCTTTCTCTGTCACAAATAGGACGATTACATTGTAGTGCTAGGAATACATGGTCTATTTCAAGCTATTCGATCTGCTAACCCCACACTAGCCATTTTTTAGCTCTTCAGTAAAGTATCTTTTAAAAAGGAAAGCCAGGTGCTTCTCAAGGATCTAGGCCATGATATCATATATCATTGCCATTCTGAATTTGAGCTGCAGTGTCACAATGTAATGTGTAGCTGAGACATAACTCTAAATCCCCCTTAATCCTTGTCTTTCTTTCTGGCTGGAAGGAATTTTACATGCAACCAGTTACTTTTCTACTAGATTATTCTGTTAACTCTTCAATGGTACTGCATTAAACAAGCCTCTCTACTGTGGCTCTCTTGTCTGTATTCACAGTTCCCATAGATTTTATGTAAAACGGCAATAATAATACAGCAACAACAACCACAAGAACAAGAAAACAAGCACAAAATATCAAAAGCTTTCCTGGGTTAGACTTTTTAGCTCTTTGGAATAGGCAAAGAATACAGAGACTTTGTTTTCAGCAGCTTACCTCAAATACGGGCTACCAGAACACAGCGCACTTAGGTAAGTTGTGAATGACATGTAACAAAATGTTCAAAAATAATACTGATATATGAGAGCAAATGTAATAATGAAAAAGGGTCCATAATGATGGAATGGCTTCTGATAACTGAAATTATGTTCTTTTCTAGAATTTAGAAAAAAATCATACCTAAACATTAACACAAAATATATGTGGAAGAATCAAATGTGCCATATGGACTGTATAAATATAATACAGATTAACTCCAATACTTTTCCAAATCAAGGTACAATATAAACATTAATAATAGTACAGGCATGCCAGAAAGACCAAAAAAAAAAAAACTAGCAGTCAAATAAATATGGTCATTTATATCCAAAAAAGTATGTGTTTAACATTGAATGAAGACATTTCACATTTATGTTTCAAGTGAGCTAATTAGAAGGCTAAACCTTCCTTCTAGCTCAGCTAGTCAAGGACTTTACCAAGGTCAGTCTCATGGTTTAGAGTTAGACCATTTTCCTGTCCAAGTTAAGAGACAACATTCATCTTCACAGAGTCATGGCTCTACAAGCTGAACCACTATTTTGGGGTGGATCCTTCCCCCTTTCCAAATTGGCCAAGTTTAAGAAAAAGCACTGCATATATGCACAAATGCTATCTCTTTCAAATAAAAACCGTCAACAGTTTAAAATAAGCTATTTTTCTTCCTCTTCACATAAAATTATAAAAGGCTGATGTTCAGAATGACCTTTATTTTTATATAACTATGGTTTAAACCACCTTATTGCAGATCCCAGTAAAATCAACACTGGAAAAATCTGTTTATTTCCTAACTACTTTGAG
This sequence comes from Piliocolobus tephrosceles, assembly GCF_002776525.5. Taxonomy (NCBI): domain Eukaryota; kingdom Metazoa; phylum Chordata; class Mammalia; order Primates; family Cercopithecidae; genus Piliocolobus; species Piliocolobus tephrosceles. Next base: position 14,683,825 of record NC_045445.1, on the reverse strand, counting down.
GGGCTCCTAAGTGATTGGAACTGCTTTATGCTTTATTTTCAAGTCTAGTAGGCTTACACCCATAAGTGGGGTTTAATTCAGAAGAATAAAAAATAAACAATTTTTTTCTATTCCCACAAAAATACCCGTAAGTTAACACTTTCCACATAAGCGTTCAAGGTATTTTTTTGGCAAGAATATTCTACCAAGACATAAGTAGCACGTGGGTAAACAGAAGGGATTAACTATTTTGTCTGATGCATTGATACTATTTAGTCCTTCTGTATTTTCAAGTATTCCTTATGGACTTTTGAAAAAGAAAATTAAGATGATCATTCAGGAGGAACGAGAAATGTGATCCAAATAGTCTATTTCTTCTGCCAGGCAAAAAAAGTAATATTAGCAAAATCTATTCATTCTCATTGCATAACTTCTACTTTATACTATTGTATTTAAATCCATCCACAAAGTTCATGGGTTAAAAGAGAACCCATTTGGTTATATTATTCTATCTAAAGCCAGAATTCTAAGTATTCTTGCTTTCAACTTTCCTATAATTCTTAACTTACAGCTTTGGCCATAAAGGCTACTTACAATACTTGTAAATGCTTAAGAGAATCATTTGGTATTTTAATGAACATTTATTGTGAACTCTAGACATGAGAGTGGTTTAGTGTGTTGCATATCAAGTATCCTGAGATGATAACTTTTTGTAGTTGTTTCTTCATGCTTTCTTTTTTAGCTGTAACCACTGTCAGTATGCTTGTAGGACAATAACATAGGCAGTTCAAGATTCGGATTCTGAAAAATGTAAAATATACAGATTTAAAAGGCTTATTTTAATAATGTGAAACCATCTGTTAAGCATTTTCAGAAATAAGTAGTAAATTTTGTTATGAGAGTAAAGCAACTGTCTTAACAAAGTGCCAAGTTTTATTCACATGCAGGGGAAAAAAAGAGTGGCATTATAACCAGATTTTAATCCTTTCTTCATTTGTCAGCTGAATAGATTCAGGTTTGCTTTTTGCTTTTGGATTGTTCCAGGGTTCTCCTAATACTTTCTACCTCTGGGATTATTTACCATAGCAGAGGTTTTGCTTGCTACGATCCCTTCTCCTCTAGGCTGGGAGGTCCTTGAAAACAGGAACATTTTATTTACCTTTTATCTCCAGCAGCTAGTATAGTGTCTGGCACACAGCAGATACTCAGGAAATGTTTGATGAATGATTAGATTACTATTTTTCTTGATGTGTTAATTTTGACAGAGGAAGTCTGAAGATATATCCAGCTTTGGAAGATTATTGTGAAAATATTCTTCCTTTTTACTGAAAGAAGCGCATTTCCCCCTACGATATGGAAGTCAATTTTCCTTTTGGTAGATCACGTATCTATGAGTCAATTGATTCTTCTGTTTTTTTCTTATGCTTCATCTTTTTGGAAGAGAAACCATGGATATTTCCCTATCAAATTTGTAGATTCTTTTCTGTCCTCTAAACATCATCAAATGCTATGATCAGGATGGTGCATGACAGACAAACTGATCATTAAGTGTAAGTCAAATATGTTAAGAAATGGAAGTCGTATGTCAAAACAGGGAGCCTGATTCTCCACTCTAAAACTCAATCTCTTTGAACCTGAGTAGTGGAAGGTCTTAAGTAGTATGCTATTTTCTTCCCATTCTGGGACACCTCCTTTGCCATGGTTGGACTAGAAGTTCATCAGAATATCTTCCATTTCTATTTATGTTCCACATTCTCCAGAACCGCTAATACATTTTCTGGTAGCTCCGCAGGGTCATGGCAACTCTAACCAAAATAAGATTGCCATTCATATTGAGAATGTAACTCACATTGAGGAGTTAGGCAGTTTCCTTATTAACTAAGGAACAAACTAGATGCCTAAACTAGCTGCAAATTATTGTCCTTGGAGGAGAAATAATGCCACATGAAAATCTATTCCTGGAAGAAATAACTACATTAAAAATAAGATAATTGTTTTTTAAAAATACTTCCTCAGTTCTATGTTAGACATTGAAGGAGATAAGGCCCTGGAGAGGCCAAAAGCAATAGCGGTGTCTTCTATCCAGCCCAGTCCCCCAAACCACAGACGAAGCTAAAGAGAGCAATCCAGGGGGATACAAAATTAGCCAGAAACAATATAGCTAAAATGCATCACACAGCTTAGAGCAAGGCAATCTGGGACAAAGGGGTCAAAGACTTTGAAGGTTACTTATGAAGCAGATTTATTACTAAGGGAAAAGATACATAGGTAAGTTGTTTAAAAATGGGTAAAAGGATGCTAACTGTGGTAAAATGAGTCTGCTTCTAAAATAACAGTGCAGATGCAGACTGATGAACTCCAGGAAGACAGAAGAACCAATGGATTCAATCCATTAATTTAACTTGTATTCTTTGCTAGAGGGTGGCAGAGTTGACAGCTGTTGAAAAAAATGGGCCTATGAGGTAGACTCGCAATTATTAGCTTCAAAGTGAACTAACCCACAATTTTATTCGTGATGATCATTAATTTTTATGTGTGCATGAAAGATGGCCCAGCGCTAAGCTGTGTAGAGTTGTTTCTAAGCTGACATAGCTTGGAAGCCTTGTTCATGAATTACTCTAAATTCCTATGGATGGATAAAAGACCTCCAGAGGTCTGGGTTGTTAAAGCCCCCCTGAAGGAAATACAGACTACACACAAAGGAGTCATTCTGAGTTCAAGGGTCCCTCTCATGGCATATCAATTCCTCCTAAATATTTCTGGGGGTAAATGAAATATATTACAAAGTGAATTTAATCATTTTTTGGAAACATTATTATAAAGCATTTTATATCATTAGGCAAGCATCCCCCTGAATGGCTATGAAAGATTTTACCTCTGAAAGCTGAAACATTTAGCTTGAATAAAACTTGACATTAAAAAAGTTATGATTAGACTGGTTCATTGATATATATTTGGAGATCAGACATTTACAAGGACATAAGTGTATACAGTACCTGCAAACACACAGACACAGCACATGAAAGTACAAACACATTTAGTTATTGTCACATAATTCCCAAGAGAACATGCAATGCTAAATTGGCTTGATATTATACAGATGCAATTTTGGAATATTTATTTTTAATTTTCCAAATGATTTTTATAAATCAGTTATATTTCCTGATCAATATTAACAGAAACATTTTCACATGATGGCCTTGCCATTACAACTTGCCCCTTACAAATTAAATATGCTGTATCAACATTTGGCTCTGAAAAATGTTTAACATTTTATTTGGGGGGCTTAGCAAATTTTAAATGCATATTTCCCCATATTCCAAGTAATGCATCTTTATATTTTTGCAAAGAATATTGTAAAGTTCACCACACCAACAGCAGAGAAAATTTAGAGAGTGATATTTTCGTTTTTTCTTTATAATGCTGTTAATCTGTTTTTTTAAAGCCAGCCCATTTGTTTAACACTAGGTACCTGTTACAATACATTAGATTCGTCTGAGAATGTTCGTAAAAGAAGAGGTCTGACTGAAGGTCTGGCGGATAATGAGTCAGATGCCCTTCTACAGCTCAGATTTCTCTGTAATAGTGAGGCAAAGATACTTAAAGCATGTGAAAATTGGTTAACCTACCTGGTGATCATATATTTAAAAAAAAGGTAAAAGAAAAAATCATTTCCTATAGACTACTCCTCTGACCAAAAGTACAAATTATTACACTATATAGTAAATGTATAACATTCAAATGAATACATTCAAAGGCCTAAGAAAGTCTCCAACTCGAATTGTTTTTGTGGTAGAAGTAAACAGACAACAGTAGTATGTGGCAAACTTGGGTTTTTGGAATGGCACTGATAAGTAATATGGTAAGATGAGTCAATATGGTTTGATTAGTAAACCTTACCATCCTTTTGGTGAACACCTCTGAGAGTTGTGCCGGTGCTGTGAGTATATCAAACAAAGAGAAATTTGTGGAAAACATTCCTGTCCTAGTGAACAGACTAGCTCTAACACGCCATGGCTACTGCATACCGTGGATCAATGAAGACTACAGACCCATAGTCCAAGCTTTTAAAAATTACTTCCTCTCCAGTGTGACAATTTGGAAGGTGAACACATGATTAAAAGAAAATGACAAAATACTCTAAGCATCAATAGAAGATATAAAATGAGTCATGAGAAGTAATTTTTCATAAAGAATCAGAAAATGGTGTCAGGCAAATGAGAATGCAAGCAAGTTGGTACATTAAGAAAGGAAATCACCTTATTCACTCCAAGAGAAACTGTGATTGCTGGAAGTTTGAGAAAGCATGAAGATAGTAGATGTTCCTGAGGAAGGGAGGCGTTTCGTTACCTTGTTCACAATTGCACAAAAGGTGGAAAATTGCAGTAGAAAAAAGAGAAATGCAAAAACCAAAAAAAAAAAAAAAAAAAAAAAAAAGTAAATAATCTCTCAAATGTAAGACATTTAAAAAGAAACCTTGAGAATTCGAAGCCGAAATGATATATTAGTTTTGAAGACATTATTTTCTGAAGTAAAAGCAGAGTCAGAGATAGGAATAGTCTATTATTATGTGCCAACTACTATTTCTCTACATAACAATTTGAAATTATTTTGTTAATGGGAAAATTGACTATTTTAAATAAAATAGCTTTAAAATATGCTTCTCGTTAAAGTAAGACTTATCTCTAATCATTAATTCACTATCCTACATTTGTTCAAAATCCATTGGTCAAAGAGTTATGTCCAGGGTCCACTGCCAATCACTAATCTATCTTGAAGTAATTATCTCCCCTATCCAACTGTACAGATCCACTATGAAGGGACTGACTGCTCTTAAGAAGTTGCAGGATAAAAACCTAATCAAAAATAACAATGAGAAAACATTTGGTGATATCACATTTCAGTCCCATTTGCCTCTGACCAATGCTTAACTTCCTTTCTTACAACCTAATTTGATTGGTTTCCCTGTTTTTCCTACAAAGTCCTCTTTAGAAAGATAGGCTAAATTTTACCTAGGTATTATTTTTTTCCCCTTAAAACACCCAGAAAAGTAAAAATGGATAAAGTTTAACTAGCAAACCTAAGGTTATTTTTTCTCCTTCTGATTCTGTGCCTGAAATTATAAGGTAATTTACAGACTCAGTTTCGGCATTGCCCAAGCAAAACAGAAGATGAATGGTCAACAATGTGGATGAGTTGAACAACTCTGCTAATAAAGATTACCCATATTAATAGTCTACTTAGTGACTTAAAATGGGCTTTGTAAAAGAAACCAGCTAAAGTAACATATGTATACAGAAGATTCTAATAAACAATTAAACTTTTAAAGGTAAATAATTTATTCATGTTTTGACAACTACGTTTTTTCTTGTTTTTACCTTAAATGAAGAAAGTTGGTGGAATGAAGAAAGCTGGTAGACATGTTGGTAGAATGCAAATTCCCAATTGATAAAGCTAGAGAATATTTAGATTCTGAGAAAAAGATTTTAATTGTTTCTATCTTCTATTTTATGGGCAAAAACCCTGCGACAAGATTAGCATGATACCAAGTTCCCCACCCCCGTGTTTAATGCACAAACCTATCTATTCAAGACTGCAACTGTAAGCACGTTTTGGTGTGCTCAAAAACTTGTATCTAACCATTGGAGATAAAAGTATTTCTATGAAGCAGAAATACTAGGAGTTAATGGATTAGGTGTTAAAACTACTTTATAAAGGAAATGAAAGTACAGAAAGCAGGAGAAAGCATGGAAAGAAGAACTAAAGCAATAAAAAAATTGATAGAGCTAGCAATTGCCAGTGGGGTGGGGTAAACAGGAGATAATGAGCTAAAACAGAATGAAATTTCCACATTCCTTTGCAGTCACCTAGAGAGCTTTGACACCAGCTCAATTAGCAGTATGTCAAAGAGGCCAATGGATAAAGGCCCATCTCAACAGCCACGACATTAGGTTTAAACTTTATTTTTGTCTAATCCAGCCAACAGGGCTATTGCCCTCTGAACCCATGGTTGTATACGACACTGTAAGAATCATAATAGTAATCATCATTATTATAATGATTAACTATATTCTCCAAAATTTCCAAAGTGCTTTCTCTGGGAATTTGGCTCAGACAGTTGACATTCTTCCCTTCCCTGTATGCCACTCTGAAAGAGCTCTCTACATAATGGAATATTTCTTCCTGTTTGTGCTGACATCCCATGCTAAGCATGGCCATGTTGCTGGGTACATTCCCATTAAATTATAGTCTTCCTTTGTCTACCTTCGGCGAAGTTATGCCTCCTTTTTGATTGTGGTGACGAAGTTAAGCCTCCTTTTTGATTGTGGTGACTTACACAAGAAAACTTCACACAGGATATGTGGAAATTACTCCATTGGAAATGTGAAATGGTATTTGCTACTTGGCCAGAAAGTCCAGGTATATTTCACTGATTTACAGACAGCGAATGACTATGCTTAGGGGGGAAACAACTTTTGAAATACAAAAATCCTATAATTGAACTTTCCTTGAGATGTTATCCTGTTGTTTCACTGTTCAGTGCTCAATGGTAGTTTCATCATATACCATCAACAGCATTGCTATGCAGCTTTGTCACTTCATAAAGCTAAAGAAAAACTCTAGGATTCTTAACAATGGAACTTTGGGGAAAAAAATTAACCTCACTGCTAAAAATACAGCTGATGGATACATGGCTTAACTATAACCCTTGAGTTAAACAACTGAGAGAACCTATATTTGAAGATACTGGAATTCTTTTTAATACTAGCATCATGACAGAACTCAGTTGCAGTAGAGGCTGCCATACTAGCGATTTTACTGGAGGTTTCAGGAGGTAGTGATTTGAAATAGCTCAATTGTGTTAAAACAAGCCATATCACTGATTCTGCTATTCTGTTTAATACCTGCTTACAAAAGTATTCCATATGAATGCTCCTTATAACTAGAGTGAGAGCTCCTTGTGAGCTAGGGCCACATCTGATTCATCCATGAATTACCAACACCTAGTACAGTAAGTAGCTAACTCATAGTGGGCCCTCAGGCAAGGTACGCTGAATTGAACAGAATTCAGCATAAGGCTGCTCTTGTAATTGTTAAATATAAATAGCTTGGCTTCTTTCTCAAATGCCAGAGACATTTTCACTACACACTGCTAAGTCCCCTTCTCAAAGCAGCTGCTAAGACCCACATAAGAATAGCACTGGCAGCTGACCTGTCACATTTCTGGCTGTGTGTATAAAGTGTCCACCACACTTATTGGTTTAAGTCAAGGATTCTTCTACTCTAGGTAGAGACACACATTTGACCACATCGGGGGATCTATCAGGATATGGGGCAGACCCAGTATCTTTTGCCTCTCTTTAAAATGAGGCCAATGTCTTAGCAAGGAATACTGAACAAAGTAGGAAATCACACAGAGTGTCAGACTGTTGGTGACTGAGCATGAAGACTAAAATATTTGGGGGAAAGTAACATACTCTTTCTCCCTTATCTTAGAAGTTGGCCTCCACCTCTTTGATATAGCCAAATAGGGCCTTATATAAACAGATGTGACTTATCAGAATAGCCATGGCTGCCATGTTGCCGTAGGCCTTTATGCATTCATATTGCACTACTTTGCTCTTGCATTTTCTCATAAGAAAAAAAAAAAGAGGCAGCGCTGCTGAGTGCCCACAGCATGTTGCCTCATTTGCAACTCTTGAAATCCCGCGGAGTCTGAAAAACCATTTAGCCTTTCAGACATTGGATGTAAAGAGAGATGTTCATCAGCAGGTGGTTCAACAAATGTTTATTGGTTCAACGAGGGTAGGAATAAATGAATGAATGGTTGCATGAATGAAAATGATTATGGAAATTTTCCTGGTTGTTCTAGCACATCAGCATGCCAAGCTATAGCACAGACACTAGAATTCTTCCTATGCCGGACATAACCCATAACAAATTTCATGCTAAACCCCTGCCAACGGTCTATGCTGCTAAGTAAGAAAGGACGCAGTCCCAGAACTCCATACTTTCAACAGAAGTTCAGGAAGTTCAGAATCTGTTCGTGTAAAAAAAAAAAAAAAAAAAATGCTCTAAGTCTTTATCTGTGACTGCTTAGTAGCATCCCACAATTTAATGGTCTATGTAAAAGTCACCTCCAGCCAATGTCTAACTTTTTAAAGAGAGGGCCTAATAAGAAAAAAGATGGTATGTTTGAAGGTTTTGTTTTCTGAGATATTTCTATAATCTTTAGACCATGTAGCTGGGTGTGAGCCATTATTTAAAATGAGTTCCATTACCTCAAATAAGAGACATATTTAGGATCACTCCAACGTATACTCCCAAATAAGGAGGATGGAAGAGCAACTTGGAAATCCTTCCCTGAAAAATTCTCTATTATAAAAAGCCTCAAATCATTTCTTATTGCAACATACTTTATTTGGTTTCATGCAAACTGCCACTTGAGACATTCTGGGTGGTCTGTTGTATCAACCTGTTTTATCCCTATTCAACTGATATTGAGACATAATCAGGTATTTCAATGCAACTTTTCCATCCTAAAACACCAGACTAGAGCATAGCAGTCATAACTAAGCTAACATTACTGTGTTCAGTTCCAGCCCGTAAGACATGCAGAAGCAGGGAGTTAAGAGCAATTCTGGCCAACTAACTATACACTGACTGGCCTTGTATATGAAGAATCAATGTACCCTATGACAGTTCTCTTTTTTTTTGATTGGGGCTGACACTGACTTGTAACATGAAACTCCTCTTTTACAATTCTAATCACTGAAGGTTTTCCTACTCTAATCATTTCAGATCCCCATGTCTATCTAATATCAACTACTGGATTCTATCAATTCAACAGGCAAAAACAAAATCATGATGTAACAGTTTTGTAGCTAAACTGGTTAGCAAATTTATCAAATAAGTCAGGTAGTAGCAGCTTAGAATATTACCCGAAAATACTGCCTTGGAGGTGCTACAAGATCTAGTTGGTGTCAATATGACAGAAACAGTTTTGTTTAACAGAATCAGCTACTGTTGGCAGGAATATGACATATTTAATTAGCCTGTTGGTCAAAATCTGCCAAAAGTTTTATTTTCCATGCTCATCTCCCTATTTCACTGTAAAGACTTTTTAAAAAATGTTTAAAAGATATCATAATGAGGCAGCAGAAAAAATAACTTCTCATTCCCACAGGAAATTTACAATTTAATAGGAAAAATAAAAACACACTCATAAAACTATTTTGAATTTTTACGAGTGTGTTCCAGAGGCTAAGGATGTAGAAACCACATCCAGGGAATTCTCTTTGGTTCAAATATACTGCTGGACAGACAGGGCTAGAAGCAACACAGAGATTAAGCAGCACTATAATTAAAGGAAGGGGAAAGGTTTGAAAGAGGCAAATTGGTGTTATCAACTGAAAAAAATCTGCAAACAGCCCACAGGGAAATTTCTAAGTTTAAAGCGAAAATGTTGGTGTGGAAATTCCTGGTTTGAAAATTCTAGGCTAAATACAAAATAAAATAACTTTTTCCTTTTAAAATTCCATATGGAGCATAGGAGATACTCCATATGGATTGCTGAAGGTCACATAGAACACTATTAAGGAATCTACTTACCACCTGCATTGGATAACGAAGTTTTTACTATACTTTTTATGCAGAAGAAGAAATTAAGTGATGAACCTGTAAGGAGGGGTTTAACATGCTGTAACTAATGTAATTTTCTAAATCAGGTTTTTAGCTCATGGCAGGTATTGCGGCCCCTTCCAAAAATCAGGTTATAAGATAAACTTAGTTCTTACCCTGGCACTTCTTCTTCTTACATTCTTTAATACTATCAGAAGAATTTCAGGGAAAAGGCTGATAAATATTAGAAGAATTATAGCCAACCATGTGGATACAGAAGACAGCATTTGGGCAAATACAAAATACATTCTCTGTTGCTTGAGAAAAGGCCTGAAGTGGAAAGAAAATACATGATGGAAAAACAAATCAATTCCTGTCATATGAAATGGATGTTTAATTAAAATGTCTTTTGTGTTTAAAAAGAATCTTCCTTACATACATTAATAAAAATAATTTTCTCTAGAATATCCCAAAAGTAATAAACAAATTTCATTTACCAAATGTTTGGGATAAAAGGAATGATAATCAAAGGAGAAAGAAGACAATAAAATGCATTTGACTTGAAAACAATCAGGCAATCAATTCTAAAGCTGCCAACTGGCAACTATTTACATGCATTAGAAAATGCTGGTGCTTCAAAGACATTCAAGAGAAATGGTTCATTTTTATCCTAACAAGCATTTTATTTCCTCAGCTGTTTTATTAAGATGGGGATGGATTTGTGTTCTGTATTCAGAAATTCAAAAGACATTTTTATAACTCTCCCCCAAGAACTCTCCCCCAATAAAAACACTATGTAAATATAAAAAGGCCAGTAGAAGCTTATCATGTCTCTCAAATGGAAGGAATCTACCATTGTCATCCACAAAATATATTAACAGTACGTGCCAAACAGGCTGACACAGAGCAGAATACTTCTAAATGGACATTAAGCCTTAGAATCCAGAAATCCAGCGGGAACCCCCATTCTGGAGTTAGATTTCATTCCGAGTCATCCACTTCATTGTTAAGTGGCCACTGAGAAGCACAGCCTGTTTCCCTTCCCTTCTGTCTGAGCTGAACCACAGAGAGCCTCAGTAGGTGAAGCTATTGTTGTTTGAAGGTGAGGGGGAAGAACTGGTTGCTTAAGGACAGGACGCACATCAGACTGCCCTAGGATTAAGAGCTCCAGGTAGATAACTATGGTTCCTGTTTATTAGATGACACATCATGCTTCCTGAAGATAATTTGATTTCTCATTTAAAAATTAATGTCCATGCACCCTTATGTAACATGATAAAACTGAATTTGTGGCTCTACTTTTATGAAAACTAGATTGTAGAATAAAAGTGAAAACAGGGAGGTGGAAAAATTTATGAGGCCTAGGCTACACAGGCTTTCTGGGAAACGTCTGCCACACGGAAAAGACTTCTGCAGAACTCTACCTCAGTCGAATTCTGAAGAACACCTTGAATAATGTTCTAGGCAGTTAACTGAGCCACAACAGGGGCCCAGATGACAAATGACAGCTAGTCACAGGGTGTTCCTTTGCATCATACATTCTGACTAATGTCTCCAGTTTTTGTTTTTTGTTTTTTTTTAAACCTCCATGTCATCTATGGAGTTTTGTAGTAGGGCAGTAAAAAATAAACACTATTATTTCTGGATGTGGTTTGGGGCTCGGAAGTCATCATTCTCACTACCCAACCCCAAAGACAGGTGTGACTCAATGCCTCAGGGTTGAACATGTCCAGAGACATTAGTTGTGACCACATTCAGCTGAAGTTTCACATTGTTTCTAGTCACATTTTACTGTTTGCTTTATAAGTTTATATTCATGTAGTGGCTCAACTCCACTTAATGATAATACTTCAGGCGATAAAATAAAAAATAGATTAACATTTCATTTTTAGTATCACTAATGAATAGAAACAGGTGTGACAATATCTTAATCCATTTACTGGATTTATTTTCATCAATAAGAAATAGTCTGGAAAGGGTTGAAAATGAGTTTGCTAGAAACATTTTATTCTTGTAGAAATTTTGCATAATTAGTTTAGATGCTGATTACATAGATTCATAGACAGAATTATGGTACTCTGGGCAGAACTACAATTGTATATGGTATGTTCTTAATCAACTTTGATTTATTTGTATATTATTAAAGAAAAATAGAGACTTCCTTCAGCTTCATTGCTCTTAATTACCTATAGAGGTACCAAATATATGCTGTAATTATACTTTTTAAAGCTGGTACTTCCTTAAATGATTAGGTTTCTCATATTTTTATTTCTTAAGATTTTATTTTTAAAAAGCTTTTCAAAATAGAGTTTCTTCTAATTAAGACTCAAGGGACATAAACATAGGACTCACATCTCTGTGATAAAATAGAATCATTTTGTATGTAAGATTTTGCTCACAGCAATGAAAACATGTATTCCTGAAATCTTACCCTATGGCTTGCTCTAGCCATGATCTCTGCTGCTGGCATCCTTGTCAGGGGAAGCCATTGACTAAAAAAAACAACTCTGACATTTAAAACCAAAATATATGTTTTTGGGAGTAAAGAAAGGAGATGCAAATATATAACTCTCCCAATCACAGCTTATGTGTCCCTCACTGGACTCTACTCTCCTTGAGTACAGTCCAGTCATCTCTCTATCCCATAGAGTCCCAAGCACAAAACGGATTCTGAACAAACATCTATTGAACCAAGATGAACTAAATGAACTTTAAGGACAAGTTGCAGAGTCTGCCTTTCTACATCTTCCCACCTCCACCAAAACAGTGAGATAGTGATTTCAAAATACAACCCTCTGAGTATTAAGTAATATATATCCTATACCTTGAGCATACCTGTAGTAACATGAATCATGGTTATATACTATAAAGAGAAAACAAGGGTCCAAATGGACAATAATGTATCTGTTGGCCAACATATCAGGTAGAAACTTCACAGGATGAGTATTTCCTCTGAAAATCACATGAGAGGTTGTGCTGAAAACTATAGTTTCACTAAAGAGATGTTTACAAACCTTCAAATAGAAAGAGTTGGACAGGGGCTACCAAAGGGAGGTGTCTTCTGAGTGATTCGTGCAGTCTATATACTTGTATTTAAACTCTTACCCGAAATTAGTAACACTACCAGCTAACAAGTAACCTTCAGGCCATTAATATTAAAGACGTGCCATCTTATACAATTAAAATTTTAAAAGTATAATGAATGCTTACATATATAGTGTACATACACATGTGTCTACTTTGTTATTTACAGACTGCTCACATATGTACAATTGCTTACCAAATAATTCCTCCCCAGAAGAATGAGAAAAATACATAGAAGGCTAAAGAACCCCAAATCACAAAGTGATTTATCCATGTCCAGAATCGGGTATCCAAAGCAAGCTGAAAAGATAACAACACAAAAGGTTTCATGATGGTTACAAATTGCACCAGGCAATATGCTATAGTATCTAATAACTAGTACACAATGATACCTATGGAAGGATCTAGCTTGCGCCAGGGATCCAGAGGAGAGTGGAACTAAAACAGAATCCAGGTTTTTCAAAAAACAAAGGTGAGAAACCTAAGCTCTGCCCTAAGGCCTCTAAACTCTGGAGTACAGGCTGGAGGTGTGATCAGGCTAAGTAGCTGGTAGGTGTAGGGCTGCAGATATCTCAGTACTGGGGAATGGGCAAGGAGTGAAGTAACGGTAATATCTAGGAGGTCCAAGCCCCAAGTCCTCAGGCAATGGCAGCCAGGAAGATGATGGCAAAAGGAGACCTAGCTGGTGGAGGCAGATACGCTGAAAAGAAGTAGGAGAGGGAAGGGGTGGCTAGGAAGGGTAGACAAACTACAAAACTTTCAAAGATGCCGCGAAAGCTCAAACACAACAGATGGGAGTCACTAAATGCAAAGCCTCTATACCCCTAACATCATGTAGCAATGAATCATGGGTTTGACTATATAGTGTATCTTTCCAATTGCAAAACCTATATCTAGTCCAATAAATTAATAAAATATTCAGTTAGATTTTAATCTCTTCATGTTTCTGCCAGGACCAATCACGTTTTCAGATTGTGGCATCTGGAGTTTTCAACAAGTATGGTCTATTTCGCTTGCTTAAAACTTCTGGGTCACATGAGCTAATATCCAGAGCTGTTAATTTTTATAGAGGAGATGATGTCTCAGTTTTGTTACCTGCTGTGACACCATGGTCATCAGCTCTCTGTTATAGTTTCTCATTTATAAACAGGATGTTGATAACATTATTAATGTAGCTCAATCTTGAATTGCTACTCTTCTGGTTGTTAGGGGAAATGCTAATATGAATCCAAAGATAATACTAATATTAATCCAAAGAGGAGGGAGTGGAAGTCTTTGAGATACACCTGAAAAACACTGTGAAGGCCATTTGGAAGCCCTGTGGCTATATGCAAGGCCAGGGGAAAAAAGGAGTGGGGAGGCATCCATTTCAAATTGTGATACTGTGAGACATAATAAAAACCGAAAAGTAGCATTTATTGAAATAAGCACCATCCTAAGTGCTTTATTCACTAATTGAGTCTTCAAAAAACCCTAAGAAGGGTAGGTTCTACTTTTATCTCGACTTTATAGAAGAGGAAGGTGAGGCACAGAGAGGTAAAGTCACTTGCCCAAGGACACACAGCTAGTAAGTGGCTATACTAAGATGAATTGTAATGTCCTTTTAAGGTCCTAACATGTTACTGAAATAGATGAATAAAGCAAACATATGTTAGCTCTATCTGGTATGAGAAATAAACCATGAACAAAAATTTAGAGGGAAAGTTGAGAGAGATTCTTTGACAATTATACTTCTGAATTCTGCTTCTAACCCCTGGACATGCTGGAATTCATTTAAAGGTATTTATTCATGGACCCCATGTGCAGTATTTATTATTGGAATGATAAAAATAAAAATAATTTGAGTTATGCTTTCAACTGTAAGAGATTCCCAAATCATGGGCCTCAAGGGTAGCATTCAGTGAGGCTTCACAGCATTATCACATGGCTACATGTCAATGCCAATGATTTTGCCAAAATTACCTTCCTGCATTATATTCTTAGGCACTTTACCACTAACATGGGTAAATTTTAGTGATGAATACATTTTATATTTTTTATATTTATATATATATTATTTTTATATTTATTTTTAAATTAAATATATGTATCTATATAAATAGAGACACGGTCTCACTATGTTGCCCAGGCTGGTCTTGAACTCCTGGGCTCAAGCGATCTGCCTGTCTTGGTCTCCCAAAGTGCTGGGATTATAGGCGTAAGCTACCAACCTGGTCATCAGTGATGAATACATTTTATAAGATTTCACTACTACCAAGCCCTTTTTCACATATTATCTTGCTCATATATACTTATTTGAGGCCTGGGGTTCATAAACAGATGTATAATTTTTAGAAGATTCAAGTACTTAACATAATTACACACACACACACACACACACACACACACACACACACACTCTCTCTCTCTCTCTCTCTCGCTCTCACCCACAGCCTGTTTATATGCCACTTATCATAACGCCTTAAAAATAGCAATAAAGAAGAAACAGATTTTCAACATAAGTATGGTGTTTGAATTTTTTTTAAGTAAAACAAAATAAAGAGGATTATGATATACTGGGGGAAAAATGATCAAAAATAGTATACAAATACCCAAATCCCTAGCATCATACACATTTTAGTAAGTATTAAGGCAAATACCTGAATAACAACCCATAACAAAAAATAAAGGAGACCAAAAAATGGTATATTAGGATAAGACAAGAAAGTACTACAAAAACAGTATTAAAAAATATATGAATAAGTAAAAATCTAACCTTCAGGGTTACAGTGAACACTAACACTGTAAAAACAATGGTTCCAAAAGTCCAGTTTCCGTATACCTGAAAAACATTTAATAATTACATGTATCATGTATACACAAGTATTATCTTAGTATTTTTTCATTTAAAAAAAAAGCCAAGTTTAATCCTGTGTATAAGTGCCAAATATTTTTGTATGAATTGTTTAGGGAACAGCTAGTCAGTAAGATCAGGCCACAGTGCCAGATTTTCCTGGGATCCAATTTTCACAAACAGGTACACCACACCTGTGGTTGGTAGGGTTTATGTCTATTACTCCATGCAGCATTGAACAGGGAACTCACTAGTGTGATAAAGGCCAAAGAAAGCAACTACTCTAATAGCAGCAGTGTTCATCAAAACAAGTCATTTGGACGATTCATGTCTCTAAAGAATTTGATATGGGATTTTCCTATAATATAGAATTAAACCTCTCAAATGAGCAATAATTTGTAGACAAATGGATTCACATTTTTTAAATGAGTCTAATTTTTCTGGTTGTAAATACAAGAGCTATCAGCATGTGCACATCAAAAAAAAAAAAAAAAAAAAAAAAAAAAAA
>NC_045445.1:14590917-14667700 GCF_002776525.5 Piliocolobus tephrosceles | reverse complement strand
AAAAAAAAAAAAAAAAAAAAAAAAAAAAAAAAAAAAAAAGCAGATACCATGTAGAAATCCAAATGATGGCAATGAATGGCACATATGCTTACCAAATGCTGTCAAGATCTGAATGCGTAACATTAAAACAGAAAATGAGATGTAAAAGGCTTTTTCAAAAAAATAAAAACAAAAATTAAGGTTAATAGAAGCAAAAAAAAAAAAGGATTCACTCAAATCATACATGAGTGTTACGTTTTCTTGCTAGTAGTAACTCATACACTTACTGTAATTTCAGCAAACATTTAGAGGGAAGGTGACATATACAGTACAACCTTATTAATTTGGACTTTATGAACTCAAAATGGGTAATGAATTAAACAAACGCTTAACTGATGCTCTCATGCACCACCTGGAAAGTTGGCTGAGCAAATGAATCATACTGACTATAGGAGAGTATCTGCCTACTTTGGAGCAAACTCCTTTTAAGCAGTAGCTAGTTATATAAAATCTGTCTGCCAAATAAAACTAAAATAAAAAGTGAAAGTCGCACAATCAGTTATAAACCTGAAGAGGCCAGGAAATCATAAAATCAAATCCATTCTTCTTACCAATGGGCAAAGCTGACCTGGGAAACTGATGTGATTTTCCCAAGTACGCACAGGATTTATGAAGACACTCTCTTTGGCAAGTTCTACATGTGACTACTTTAAAGTAGATCTGTGTTTCCCCAACAAGTACTTTGTGATTAATAATTTTCATGGATTCATACTAAACTGATTTTCGTTAGTCCAAATTAGAGAGCTTTTGACTGTAGTGCCTAATTTTAAAGTACCGTTCAAATTCACTGAACCTATGACTTCTGTAACAGGTGTTACCAGGTTCCAGACATAGTGTCCTCAGTAAATCCTTTTTGAACCTTAGCTTTCCTTCACATTATGATTACAAAGAATGAATGACCATAAAAGGAGAATCTCAGAAACAGCAAAGGAGAACTTAGTGAAAGCAGTATGCAAGGTAGTGTTTTTGTTTTCCTATGTGTGGCTGCAGGAAGAAGGCCTCACCTGTCCCCCTCATCAGTAATTTTCTCCTAGAGTACAGCCAGGGCAAAATTATCCCAGTGCAACTGCCGAATGAGATAGTCATGTTCTGGGAAGACACTGGCAGGAGCAGAGTAGCCTTTCTGGAGAATACTGTGCTTCCACTGGGAAGAGGAGGGAGAGAAGACAATTCCTCTCTTCACCTACTGGGCAAACACTCCAAAGATAGGGCAGCTACCCACTTCAGTTCCAAGCATAGAAGGCCACTATAAGTAAGAACCGAATGCAGCTGGGCTTTACTTTAAAATGGGAAAAACCTTTCTCACATCAAAGAGCGGAAGTCTGAAGTCCCAAGAACTCTGTTCATCTAGTAAAAATTGCAGCCAAGTTAAGGTTCCAGAAAGTTTGCACATAAACTCTCTAGTCAGCCATGCACACAGAAAGCGATTTCTTATTTCACTTCTATTGTTCTAAAGAAGCTGTGAGAACTAACTACTGTATCTTCAGAAAAAGTCTGTAAAATGATTACAGCTAGAGTATGTATATGACAGTATATTTCCTATGGGAAAAAGACAAGCCATGCTTATAATACCAAAAGATGTAATGACAGGTTCTTTTTACCTTTCCATTTTCTTCTAGGGATGCAGTCTGAAAAAGAAAGTAAGTCCCAAAGAAGAACACTGTCCCTTCAAAGGCAGCCAGAAATGTCCAATATAAGAAGGGGCCCAACTGTAGCATGGCATTGCCAGAAATTTTCCTATTGAGAAATGGGGAGAAAAAACCATTAGTGAAACTTTTCATTTAAACATGCAGTGAAATGTCAAAGGTGGGCATGGAGTTTGACCCTGTTATAATGAAGGCGGCTACCCTTAATGGCCTGACAGATTTTTGGTAAAGGGTCAGACTGAGCCAAAGGCTGACCTTCACGCAATCATCTCCTGACTCAGCCACTGGAGTAAACTCTCTAAGCTCTTCTAAATTTTTGGCCACTGACAACAATAACATCAACAATAATTTGCTTCCATTTAATGGTACTTATATGCCAGGAACTGGGTTCAGAGTTTTATAGACATTTATTTTCACCCACATAAAAACATGAGATAGGTATTACTACCACTCACATTTGCTAATAATAAGGAGCCTCAGAAAGGTGTAACACAATGGTGCTCAAACTTTGATGCACTTTGGAATCCCCTGAGAATCGTTAAAAACTACTAATGCCTGGTTGCCATCTTCATTCTGATTTAACTGGCATAAGGTATAACCTGGAGGTCAGGATATTTTTAAAGCCCCCCAGCTGATTTCAATGTGCAGTATAGTCTGGGAACCACTAGTGTAGCAGCCGTGCCAAAGTTCACTTGGTAAGAGACTGAGTTAATATACAATCCTGGATTGACCTGACTTCAGAGCATATGCTCTCAACCAAGCTACCAAGCTTTCCAAGAACAATTAAGATATTTATTTTAATCAAGATTTATTCCTGGAAATTTAACCTTTTTTTTCTAGGTCTTACAGTGCCCTTTATATTTTTCCATCAAGTCAAATAACATGTCTGGAGTTGTATAATGATACTTTGATAAATGGGAGGTGGATAGATTAAGTTTAAATCTGTCAAAAATAGTACAACCTTCTCAGCACAAGTCAGAATGCTAAATAAGGCTACCAATTCTAATGGAGCAGAGCTGCAGAAAAAGATGGGTTGGTGCGTGTGTTTCTTTTGGATTCTATTTCAAATTGCTCTTAACATTTAATAAACGGTATCTAATTACTCAAATAACATACTTGTTGCTAATACTACCAAGAATGTCACTGGACTGTATCGAGTAAGAAACACCTTTGTAATGTAAATGCAACTGATCCTTGTTCAGTTGGTATTGAGTACCACGGGGTTTCCTGCACATGGCAATTATGCAACTTTTAACTACTAGGATTTCCAGGTGCATGCAGCGATCTGAAACTCAGGGTATGCTCTCTGTCCTAGAAAAATGGCAGAATGAGATAGCTGCTTCCCAGAAACAAGGTCTCCCCATAGCCAGTAAGTCATGTTTCCAAGGCAACTAGGAACCACAGGTAAGGTGCCTCTGTAAAGATCCTTGCAGGCAGTGCCCAACAACTGCCAGCCAATGTGACTTTTGACAGTCACTGACTTGGGCTGGAGAAGAAAGGGCAAAAGCAGGAAGTGGTTCCTGTCTTTACAGACCATCGATGGGAAGTACATCTCATTCAGTGGGGGAAAAGAGCAGGAGCAGCATGATATGTTGAATTATAGGTCAGGTTTTCTAGCTGCATTCGAATAAAGAAGCTGTCAAAAACTCAGAATGGGGCAATCAACGTGAAGGAGAGCATGACAGGGAATCAAGATCTAGGGAGAGGCTGATGAGCAGCACAGGCCTGAGCACCTCCATATTATGGTAAGCAGCAGGTATACCAGAACACTTTCTTTTGCCTTTTAAAGCTATAGAAGAAACAAATTACACCTGTTCCCTCTATAGAAAAACTACAGTTTATTTTTTAAATTTCTCTTAAAAATATAAAAACATCCAATTATGTCGTTTCACATCCAAGTGTTTGGTAATACTCAAGTCACTAAATCACCAAAGGTAAAATCTATAATACACTATTCAATGCCACTGCTAATATTAATTGGCATACTGTACAGAGAGCCATATAGGAAGACCAGGGCTTCGTGTTCACAAAGGAACAGAGTAAATAAACTACCTATAGTCTGGTGACAGGTCAAGAGCAGTGTCTTGTCAGAGCAGGCATTCACGGCTTGCAAGTATGAGGTCAAAAAGGAAAGCTAGGCCGGGCGCGGTGCCTCAAGCCTGTAATCCCAGCACTTGGGGAGGCCGAGACGGGTGGATCACGAGGTCAGGAGATCGAGACCATCCTGGCTAACACGGTGAAACTCCGTCTCTACTAAAAATACAAAAAACTAGCCGGGCGAGGTGGCGGGCGTCTGTAGTCCCAGCTACTCGGGAGGCTGAGGCAGGAGAATGGCGTAATCCCGGGAGGCGGAGCTTGCAGTGAGCTGAGATCCGGCCACTGCACTCCAGCCTGGGCGACAGAGCGAGACTCTGCCTCAAAAAAAAAAAAAAAAAGGAAAGCTGCACTTTGGGCTCAGCAATAGGTATGCCACAGCCTTTATTTTTGCATCAGATGTGGCAAGTCTATACAAAATTCAATAAATCATGACCTACACCTACGGCACAGTCACTAAAACCTTATGGAAACCCTTACGATATTTTGTACTCAACAGGTTTTTGCAGATTTTTGACATTCTTAATTTATACAAGTGCTCAGCAGAGCCCTGAAGGCTGGAGGAGGGTGTTAGAATAATAAGATTAATAGCTATCGTTGCTTGAAGACTTGTCAGGCACTATTTTTTTAAGTTCTTTAATACATAGTAGCTCATTTATTCCTCACAAAACCGTTGTGATTAGGTGCTACTGTTGCCCATATATTACTGAAGATGAAATTGAGGCATATTGCAGTAACCTGCATAAGGTCACATGGTAAGTGGCAGAGGCTTTCAGCCCAGATGTTAGTCTGAGCTCTTGGTGGGACTGAATGCGGGGAATTCTTACTACTCCTCAAACCCCACTTCAAGCAGAGCAACTGCACTATTGGGCTTCTCTTTAGAAGTTGTCTGGAAACAACTACAGTTAAAACAATGTTTTAAAACCACTGGCCTGCTAGAAAAAGCACTGGAAAGAGGGCTGAATTCTGATCTTCATTTTGCATCTGGTTGTACCCTGTGTCCTTAGGTAAGTCATTTCTGGGCCCTGGTTCCTTATTTTCAAAAAGAGCGTAGTAGGAGCTGATGCTCGTAAGATTTCTATCAAAGTTCTAATGATTCTCCTCCAGATCTAATTATGCATTTACAACAAATACAGGATCAGCAGAACATGTAAACACCATGAGGATACAATCAGCAAACTCTAGACTGGGAGAAGTTTTACAACATAAATAATCTGGTTTTCTCCACAAATAAATTGCAAGGTTAACCTACACATTAAAAGAGACTCCGAAAGTATATAAACCAATTGCAATGTGTGGACCTTCTTTAGATCTTGATTCAAATAAGCATGCTAGGAAAAAAATGAGTCAACTGGAGAAATGTGAACATTGACTATTTGACATTAAGGACTTAAGTGATAGGGTATTATTATTTTTAAAAATCCTTATCTTTAAGAGATGCATACTGAAATAACTGTTTTTGAGATGTGCTTCAAAATAAGCCTGTGATAGAGCAGACGGGGTTATCAGTGGAATAGGAATGTCAAGGAATTGAGAGTTGTTGAAGCTAAGTGGTTAGGACAAGCTGAGTGGTTCAACAACTATTTACATTCATTCATTATATAAATAGCATTCTCTCTACTTTTATGTATGTCTGAAATTTTCTTTAATAAAGACCTTTAAAATGATAAATTTTACAACTGTGTAATTCTAACAATTGCTAAATGTAAATTTTATGAGTCATGCTGGTTAAAAGAAAAATCCCTTAAATTTGTGTATCTTCATTTCATACAAATAAACTATCCAAACCTCTCTATTGCACTTGCTACCTACTATTTAGCAATGCTTACAATCTGCTGTAAATTAATATCTTTATCCTTAGCTGTAGGCTACAATTCTAAAAATCCAATTAAATCATAAGTTAAACAACTGGGGCTAGTGCCAAGTCCCCCATCCACAGAGAAAAGCATCCATTTTCAACTGACACAAAATGAATACAATGGCTTATGAGTCCATTATTTTCTTCAACAAAACAGTTTTAGAATGGGGCTGATAAAGGAGGGGTATAGGGTGGCTAATGCTATAGGCGCAGTTTACATGAGAAAGGGTAATATAACTTCATCAGTTCAATCTACAACAAGTAGGAATCAATACTCTAAACTATGGAAGATCTTTGTGTATGCTTTTTCTTTTCTTTGCAGTTAAAATATCATGTCTTCCCATGAGACACCAGAACACTGTAACAATGTAGGTTTAAGTTTTAGGAATTAGTGACTCTGAACTAAATGTTTCACATATATTCAAGTACAGAACCCACACCTAGGAAATATGTCATTTTCCTGTTGAGCAGTCTGCTTTCAATAGCTAAAAATTCCAAAGAGAACCACATAATCATACCACAAACCAAGTGCATTGTTCTGCATTCTTCCCATCTGCAGATAAAATGAAAACCACAACATTGAAAGTCTTAGGGGGTTTTAACTATATATTTAACTTACATATACAATCGGGGATCTGAGGTCAGAGTGTCAATGTTGATGTGCTGTTCCAGTAGACTATAGGCCAGGATGGGCAAGGATGTGAAGCAGATATTGTACATTGTAAGGTAAGCAGCATCATACAGTGGCTAAAATGAAAAACAACAGAGGAAAGAAAGAAATTTCATGTAACAATCATCTACAAGATGATATTTATGTATAAGTAAAACTTACTAGCTAAAATAAGAAACTTTTTTACATGCTTTTGGTACTGGCAAAGGAAACTGTAAATAAGGTCACTGCCTAGTAACTATAAAAAACAAACTAACATATTGTGATGAGTCACATTAATATACTTCCCCTTTAACAGAATATTATTCAGAATGTTTACATGCTATAAGTTGCATTTCTAATAGACATTAATAACTTTTCAAGGTTGCTTAGTAGCTAAAACTAGCTATTCAGGAGTTACTTCAGCAAAGACCATTAAGTATAAGTGAGGAATCCTTAGAGAAACTAAATATAGGCAGCAATCAGCCTGTGTCACAAATGCTTTGGTTAATATTTTACATATTTTTGGTTAGTATTTTCAAGTCCAAATTGTGTCTTTTCTAACATCCTCTTCCTGAGAAGCCCCACAGTTTCTCATGGCGTGTGTTCTTCTTTCCCGAACTGAGTAATAAACCTCATTTGATCAACTACAAATGTGTTCCTGGTGGTCTTTGACTGGACAACTTGGACAATCTTGAGCTCCTATAACAGAACTTGGCATATAAAAAACAATCAATAAATACTAGATGAATAAATGAATGAGTACAGATTGGAAGCTGTAACATTTGAAAAGGCCTGCTCTGATATTATAAATCTTCCTTTATTGAAAAAAATTTAAAGAATTCCATGAACCTCATTCTGATGAAAGTATTTACATCAGTATTTATCTACACAGTGCTAAAGATTGTCATACAAACATTTTCTGTGGCCTGAATAATTCCCCATACTCATATGTATTTTTCACATGTATAAATGTCCCTTAATAAAATGCATTTAACTATGATAAAAATTAACAAAATAATGTATTTTCAATCAATGGCTACTAAAGATAATTACTATCATAATGAAGACTGACTCCAAAAGGCTGGGAATTACTTGAATGGTGCATTGGTTAGTTTACTAGTTGACTTCAGAACATTTACTGAGTGCCTACCTAAATGACAAGTACTAGGGACAGAGACGATTCATCCCCTGTCCACCAGGGAGTTCAAATTCTAGATGGAGAGGCAGAATTGGGGAAACCCAGAGGAGGGGACTACAACTCTGGCTGGCAGGAGAGACAAAGCAAATGATTATGGATGCAACATTCTCCATGAAGTTAAAAGACACTTCCAACATACTTTCTATAAACAAAGATTTAAGCTCAACAAAGACATTCCACTGAATTTAAAAGTACAAAAAAAGGTGTTGCATTCCTTTTTGTTTTCAAAGGAGAGGACTAGTCCGTGGCACATAACACCACACTTTCTTTAGAAACTACTCATTTTCACTAACAAGTGAATTTTAAAAAGTACAACTCAGATTGACTGGTGTGTAATTTAGTCTTGAATTTCATTCAAACAAAAGAAGCATCAATCTACTTTTGTTTCACTATGATACTTTAAAATCACATGACCGATAATTGTAATTCTTAGGTACATAATTAGAAGAGACAGAATATCCCCAAAACAAACAGATATAGTTGATAATACTGTTTTTTTATGAAACCTGTTATAATGTTTTCTTTTCGTTAAACAAAAGACATTTAGTATCCTAGTTTTGCTAAAGAAAGGGAAGCTTTTTGTGTAAAGAATCTGAGACCTGGTCCATTTCTACATTCTTCATAGTCTTCCTTGCAAGTTCCAGAGAATGCCTAATGTGCTTCTGGACTGAAAAAGACAGACTACTCATAGGTACTCCAAAGATATTTGCAATAAAGGTTGCTACATTCAGCACTAGCACAAAACCAAAATCAAAAATAAAGATTTTGCATATCACATTAGCTCCTGAGCTCTCCTGGTACACTTTTACCTTCCTTTTACCTGGTATACTTTTCCTTTAAGATGTTCACATTATTCCTTCCCTTACCTCCAGGTCTCTGCCCAAATGTCATCTCATCAGAGAGACCTTTTCAGATGTCTAAAACAGCAGCTCTCTCTCTCCCAGTCACACTCTATCCCTTTATTATGCTTTCTTTTTTCCAATATAGCATATATCAGTACCCAACATAATATATTTGATTGTTGTCTTTCACCCTATCACTATACACTGCAAGTTTCATGGGGGGAAGAAGTTTGTTTTGATCACTGCAATATTCTCAGCACTTATCCTGGCACAAAGAGGGCAATCAAGAAATAGTGGCCAAATGAATGAACCTACCAGTTGAGCAACAGAAGGAGCCAAACATCAACTCCTATGGAACCATAAGCAGTTAAGGTAATCCAAGAAGACTGAAGACAATCCACGGTTTAAATCTCAGCTGGTTTTATAAGGAGTAAGTCCTTTTTGCCCTAAAACTTGTGCTTGGTAAACATGTTTTAAAAGGATAATAAACCAACAGACTCCTTTCAAAATGAAAACAGTATTTCCACCAGAACAAGCCAACTTCACCTTTAGCACACTGCTACACATTAGTTAAGAGAATTTCATATATTTTTAATACTTGCATTCATCCAAGAAAGTAAAGAATTAGCAACATTTTGCTCAATAGCAATTTGAATGTTCAAGAAAAACAGATTGATCAGAATTTACGAAACTCTCTAATACTATTAATTTTGAATTCAAGAAGGTTGATGGCACTTCCAAAAACTGAAAGATGCTTAATTTATAATGAAAGATGATCTGTTTAACTGGCACTACCGGGGGCTAATGACATGGCACTGACGTAAGAGACAGCATACCAAATAGCAAAGAGGCAAATTCAAGAGAAAAAGAACAATCATTCCCATTGAGAAGAACGCATTCTCTTAGAAATACTGCCAAAGAGACTTCAACATCCTACTGGCAGTATGAGACAGATCACTGAGGCCAAAAATTAACAAAGATATTCAGGCCCTGAACTCAACATGTGACCAAATGGACCTAAGAGACATCTACAGAACTCTCTACCCCCAAAACAACTGAATATACATTCCTCTTATTGCCACACGGCACATACTCTAATATTAACCACACAATTGGACATAACAATCCACAGCAAATTCCAAAAAACAAAAATCATACCAACCATACTCTCAAACCACAGCATGATAAAAATAGAAATGAATACCAAGAAAATCACTCAAAACCATACAACAACATGGAAATTAAACAACCTGCTCCTGAATGATTTGGGGGTAAATAATGAAATTAAGGCAAAAGTCAAGAATTTCTTTAAAACTAATGAAGAACAAAGATACAACATACCAGAATCTCTGGGACACAGCTAAGGAAGTGTTAAGAGGGAAATTTATGGCACTAAACACCTACATCAAAAAGTTCAAAAGAAGGCCGAGCACAGTGGCTCAAGCCCGTAATCCCAGCAATTTGGGAGGCCAACATAGGCAGATCATTTGAGGTCAGGAGTTCAAGACCAGCCTGACCAACATGGTGAAACCCCATCTCTAATAAAATACAAAAATCAGCCAGGTGTGGTGACGGGCACCTGTAATCTCAGCTACTCAGGAGGCTAAGGCAGGAGAAATCACTCGAACACAGGAGGTGGAGGTGGCAGTGAGCCAAGATCACACCACTGCATTCCAGCCTGGGTGACAGAGCAAGACTCAGGAAAGGGAAGGGGAAGGGGAAGGAGAGTGGGAGGGGGGGGGGAGGGAAAGAGGGAAGGAAGGAAGGAAGGAAGGAAGGAAGGAAGGAAGGAAGGAAGGAAGGAAGGAAGGAGCGAGGGAGGGAGGGAGGGGGAGAGAGAGAAAGAAATCAAATTAACAACCCAACATCACAACTAGAGGAACTACAGAAACAAGAGCAAACCAACCCCAAAGCTAGAAGAAAACAAGAAATAACCAAAATCAGAGCTGAACCGAGGGAAACTGAGATGCAAAAAACCACACAAAAGACCAAGAAATCCAGGAGATGGTTATTTGAAAACATTTAATAATATATATAGACCACTAGCTGGACTAATAAAGAAAAAAAAGAGAAGATTCAAATAAACACAATCAGAAATGACAGAGCAGATGATACTACAGACACAATAGAAATAAAAATAACCCTCAGAGACTACTATGAACATTTCTATGCAAACAAACTAGAAAACATACAAGAAATGGTTAAATTTCTGGACATGTACAACCTCCCAAGACTGAACCAGTCAGAAAACCAAGGATTTCCTGAATCCCTCAAAAGACCAATAATGACTTCCAAAACTGAATGGTAATAAAATGTCTACCAACCAAAAAAAAGCTCATGACCAGATGGAGTCACAGTCAAATTCTACCAGATATATAAAGAAGATCTGTAGCATTCCTACTGAAATTATTCCAAAAAATTGAGGAGGAGGGACTCCTCCCTAAATCATTCTGAGGCCAGCATCATTCTGATACGAAAACTTTGGCACAGACACAACAACAACAACAACAAGAAAACTTCAGGCCAATATCCTTGATGGAGATAGATGCAAAAACACTTAACAAAATACTAGCAAACTGAATCCAGCAGCACATCACAAAGCTAATCCACCATGATCAAGCAGGCTTTATCACTAGAATGCAAGATTGGTTCAATATATGCCAATCAATAAATGTGATTTATCACATAAACAGAACTAAAAACAAAAGCCACATGATCATCTCAATAGATGCAGAAAAGGTTTTCAATAAAATCCATCATGTTAAAAAACTCTCAACAAACTAGGCGTTGAAGGAACATTCTTCAAAATAGTAAGAGCCATCTAAGAAAAACCCATAGCTGACATCACACTTAACAAGCAAAAGCTGGAAGCATTCCCTCAAAAACCAGAAGAAGAAAAGGAGGCCCTCTCTCACCACTCCTATTTAACATAGTACTAGAAGTTCTAGCCAAAGCAATCGGGCAAGAGAAATATATAAAAGGCATCCAAATAGGAAGATAGGAAGTCAAACTATCCCTGTTTGCAGACAATATGATTCTGTATCTACAAAACCTCACAGCCTTGGCCCAAAAGCTACTTGACCTGTTAATGTCAGCAAAGTTTCAGGATACGAAAACAATGTACAAAAATCAGAAGCAATCCTATATACCAACAACATCCAAGCTGAGAGCCAAATCAGTAACATAATCCCATTCACGGTAGCCACAAAAATAATGAAATGCCTGGAAATACAACTAACCAGCGAGGTGAGAGATCTTTACAATGAAAATTGCAAAACACTGCTCAAAGAAATCAGAGATGACACAAACAAATGGAAAAATATTCCATGCTCTTGGACAGGAAGAATCAGTATTGTTAAAATGGCCATACTGCCCAAAGCAATTTACAAGTTCAATGCAATTCCTATCAAACTACTAATTACATTCTTCACAGAATTAGAAATAAATATTTTAATATTCATATGGCACCAAAAAAGAGCCTGAATAGCCAAGGCAATCCTAAGCAAAAGGAACAAAGCTGGAGGCATTACATTACCTGACTTCAAACTATACTACAGGCTACAGTAACCAAAACAACATGGTACTGGTACAAAAACAGACATATATAAAACAATGGAACAGAACAGAGAGCCCGGAAATAAGGCCACATATCTACAACCACGTGATCTTCAACACAGCTGACACAAACAAGCAATGGGGAAAAGAATCCCTATTCAATAAATGGCACGGTGTAACTTGCTAGCCACATGCAGAAGATTGAAACTGGACCCGTTTCTTATGCCATATACAAAAATCAACTCAAGATGCATTAAAGACTTAAATGTAAAACCTAAAACTATAATCACCCTGGAAGATAACCGAGGATATACCAGTCTGGACATAGGAGCTGGCAAAGATTTCATCACAAAGATGCTGAAGGCAATAGCAACAAAAACAAAAACTGACAAATGTTACCTAATTAAATAAAGAATTTCTGCATACAAGAAAATGACTATCAACAGAGTAAACTGACAACCTACAAAACGGGAGAAAATATTTGCAAATGCTGAATGTGACAAATGTCTAACACCCAACATCTATAAGGAACTTACATAAATTTATAAGCAAAAATCAAATCACCCCATTAAAAAGTGGGCAAAGGACAGGAACAGACACTTTTCAAAAGAAGACATACACGCAGCCAACAAGCATATGAAAAAATGCTCAACATCACTAATCATTACAGAAATGCAAATCGAAACAAAAACGAGATACCATCTCATACCAGTCAGAATGGCTATTATTCAAAAGTCAAAAAAAAAAAAAACCAGATGCTTGCAAGGTTGCAGAGAAAAGGGAACACTTGTAGAATGCTGGTGAGAACGTAAATTAGCCATTGTGGAAAGCAGTGTGATGATTCCTCAAAGACCTTAAAACAGAATTACCATTCAACCCAGCAATCCCATTACTGGGCATATAAATTCCATCAGGAATATAAATTATTCTATTATTCCTAAGGAATAATAGAAATATACCCAAAGGAATATAAATTATTCTACCATAAAGACACATACACATGTTTACTGCAGCACTCTT
Source organism: Piliocolobus tephrosceles (assembly GCF_002776525.5). NCBI lineage: Eukaryota > Metazoa > Chordata > Mammalia > Primates > Cercopithecidae > Piliocolobus > Piliocolobus tephrosceles. The sequence continues at coordinate 14,654,796 of NC_045445.1, read as the reverse complement.
CATAATATCAAAGACATGTAATCAACCTAAATTTCCATCAATGGTAGACTGGAAAAAGAAAATGTGGTACATATACACCGTGAAATACTACGCAAACATAAAAAAGAATAAGATCATGTCATTTGCAGCAACACGTATGGAGCTGGAAGCCATCATCCTAAGCAAACTAACACAGAAAGAGAAAACCAAATACAGCATGTTCTCACTTATAAGTGGGAGCTAAACAATGAGAACATATGGACACAAAGAAGGGAAAAAGACACTGGAGTCTACTTCAGGTGGAGAGTGAGAGGAGGGAGAGGATCAAAAAGCTACCTACCAGGTACTATACTTTTTACCTGGGTGACAAAATAAACTGAACACCAAACTCCTGTGGCATGAGTTTGCCAATATAAACCTGCATATGCACTCCTGGACCTAAAAGTTTAAAAAAAAAAAAAAAAAAAAAAAACGCTGCCAAAGAATTAGAAAAAAATCACTTCCTACCAGGAGGAACCAAGAATACATAAGTGTATTCATAAGTGTACTTTGTATTCACAGAAGCGTATGTAAAGCTTGCCTTTGAAATTTGGAAACTTAACACCTGTGGCAATGTGGTAGCTCAGTTTGGAAAAATCACTGAACTTCTCACAGATTAATTATAAAATTTCTGAATCACTGAGTATTATAGCTCCTGTATTTTGCTATACCTCCCAATAGAAGCAATGTCAAATCCATTACAGTTTTTAAAACAAAGATGCCTTGCCATCCTACCACTTATGTATCAAGTTAATATATAACATATTCCTTATGTAATACATGTTCAGAAAACAACAGAAGGCAAAACATCTATAGCTGCTTTACGTAATCCAAGGCTTTCTCTAGGAATCACAGGTTCTTGGCTAGCTTAAAGATTAATGCTTTTTCTATAAAACTAACCTGAGAGCCTGCAAAGTTGGGAGATTTCATCTGATGAAATATTAAACTATAACATTTTAGAATTATGAAACATTTTATACATTGATAAAAAGAAAAAATTCAAAATACTCTTTTTAATGTTATCACATCTCCAACAGGATGTACCAAAAGCATTTCAAAATGAAGGTAACAATAAGAAAGCTAGTAAAGCAAAGACATAAACATTTGCTATCATCAAAACCAAGAGATCCTTTTACTTTGTATATACATCTCTCATCTCCATAAATCTAATATATAAGGGTAATTTATTAACAGCAAATGTAAGCTACATTATAACGAAAACTTGGGAAACAAACCTGTTGTGAGAATCCACAGAAGAACTGGTACAAAAACTGTGGCAAAATGAAACAAAGGTTCTGAAAAAAAAAAAAAAATGAAGACAAGGATTAACATTTTCACTTAATCAACTTGCTAAACTAAAATGGGAAACTATATTCCAAATAGTTTATAATTATTCCTAAATCCTTCTAATGTCAGAATGCAATAAACCTCTATTCCACAGACACAAGGAAACAACTAAAAAAATGATTAATTCATATTAAGGCCAACTTTTGCCCTATCAAGGCAGAAGAGGATCTTATTTACTTTAAGAGAATCTGTTGCTATCCTTCTTCCAGGAAATAAATGAGCTCATCCAATATGAACACCTAATGACACTGTATCTTTAACACCCATTAGATCTGCAAACCATATAGTAGACTGATAATGCTGCAAGTGTACATTTAAAGTCAATTAATGCCAATAAATAGCTGGGAAATTATTATAGATTATGTTGACACTAACAATATCAACTAATGCTTTAATGCCTTTGTTACTATCTCATCAATCAATCAACATATCATTATTGAGCATCTACTGCACACAAAGATGGCACACAGATGATACCAAAAAAAGAGTCAACTTCTTTTTCCTAAGTCAGGGACCCCCCCTCCCCTCCCCTGAGGATGCACAGCAGGAGGTGAGTGGCAGGCAAGTGAGCATTAGGGCCTGAGACCCCTGGTGCCAAAAAGGCTGGGGACCACTGTCCTAAGGGACATATTGTTTAATTTGAGAAATACTAAAAAGACAAGCAGAAAAGAAACACAAGCTGGGAATTCATAAGGTAGTAAAAGTTACTAAGTGTGATTATAAAATACTGAAATTAATGTCTTTAAGCAAAACTACCAGGACTAGAATTTTCAAATAAGTGCTATTCTTCAAAGCAGGCTGTGAGCTTCTTTGCTGTTACTTGTTCATGATGTCTCTGAACTTCTCTTCGAGAAGCCCCTTCGAGAGCCCACTTTCCAGTCACGCCAGAAAACTAGTCTCCTCCCTTCTGTCAGCTAATTCTCCAGAATTAGCTCTAGGAGACTTGAGACTGTTTTTAAAAATTAAATGCAACCCCAAAGGATGAACATCTACCACAGCTGAGGATATTTAGATCAATGTACTACTGGCTCTGGAGGATGTTTCTAAAGAAATGAGCTCAACATGTTTTGAATCACCCCTGCAGCATGAGTCAGAGCTCCCAAGGTCATCACCTGGAAAAGCAACACTCATTTGTACATTATCAGTTCTGGTACAATGCAAAATATAGTCCATAGTATTTCTAGAGTCACAGTTTATGAAAAAAATAAGTGTTCTGAGGTTGAAGCAGGTAGAGCTCAGTGGGGATCACGGGGTTGCTTCATGACAAGGGAGAGTGGGTATCTACCTCACCCACCAGAATGTAATTTTCATGAGAACAGGGACACCATGGTGTATCCTCAAGCGCCTAAAACAGGCCTTGGCACATGGTAACACATTTAAAATATATTTGTTGACTGATTGAATAAAGAAGTTAGAACTTGAACTATGAATAAAGATGAACAGGACATGTTGATGGCAGGAACCAAGGCAAGAACGTATGTATTTTAAACTTATATGGTAAGACAGGGTCACGTTGTGGGGTGCATTAAAAGCCAGACTAAAGCTGAGACAATGGAGAGTAAAGTTTCTAAGGGACAAGTTGAAAAGTGGCATTCTTTAAACACTAATCTAGCTGAATTATGTAAGGAGGATTAAATGGAGAAACAGAAAGTAGGAAGACCTGTCACTGAAGTACTCCAGGAGTGGGCAACAACAATTTGAAGACAATGGCGAGAGGACAGAAAGACCTCTTAGCTCAGCCAAACAGAGTTGAAAATTTTAGAAATCCTCTTGGCACAAAAGATAGTAATAAAAATGAAATACTGCTGAGTCAGTAACCATGATGATAATGAGCTTAGAGACACTAACGAAGACAGAGAATATATCTACATAAATAACCACTGGTCAACATTTGCCATTTTAACGCTTGTTTTGTTCTCCTTAACAGAGCATTCCTTCCATCTGGTGGCAGTTGCTTAAATTGCAGGCCAAAACTCAAAAGAGGCAAAATAAGCCTCTGGAATAGGTTCAGATTACTAGGCAGATCTGAATGACAAATTTTCAAGGGATCTCCTGCTAGGTGGAGGTCAAGAGAGAATAACTCTTTATTTCCATGAGCTACTGTTACTGGGTGCAAGGCCCAAAAGACCCTAACTGTGACACATAAAAAGTCCTGGATTTGGAGTAAATGAGTCTATGGTGGAACATCGCCTCCTGGATGGAAAGCCAAAGGCAAGTTATATCATCTCTCTGAGCTCTACTTTCCATGTATCTTAAATGGAGATAACACTACTTGCCTCATAGGATGTTTGTGAGGATTACATTTTTTAAAAAGTGATTTTGTGAACTCACAAAATACCTTACACATACTGGGTTACCATCATTATCATCATCTTCCTCCTCCACAGTGTTTGGCCTGGCTACCAGCAAATACCGGCTAGCCGGGTCTTAGAAAATTTGAGAAACTGGGTTCATAGTTTTATAAATAAATATTTTCCTTAAATATAAAGTTAGTAAGAAAGACCTAGAGTTGACTATAGACAACTGACACACAAAATCAGGTGCTGAGCTTTAACTCTTATAAAATATAGGGTATGAAATTCAAATATGACTACTTGAATCATATACTAAATACTGTATGATTCGAGTAGTTGGAAGATGCACTAAATACTCTATCTACAAACTAGAATCTAATTCAGAAATTTAGTAAATTCTATTCCCTGGTAGACAATAACAGGTATGCAGACTCAGTCTAATGTATACACTAATGCTTCATGATAAAAGGAAACCAAGGTATTGTTGAGGAAACTACTTCAGTGTCCAATATTGGAGATTTGCGATGTTGCACAATTATGTTTTGGAAGAATATTAAATTGGGTGAGAAAAATGTTCACAATATAAATTAAGTGAAAAAGGCAAAGTGCAAAGCAATATGTATTATACCAATAGGTACAAAGTTTATTTTGGGAATGAGAGAAAAGTTTTAGAATTAGACAATGATGATGGTTGCACATCATAGTGAACACATTATAGTCACTGAATTATAAACTTTAAAATGGTGAATTTTAGGCCAAGTGTGGTGGCTCAAGCCTGTAATCCCAGCACTTTGAGAGGCTGAGGGGGGCAGATGACTTGAGGTCAGGAGTTCGAGGCCAGCCTGGCCAACATGGTGAAACCTTGTCTCTATTAAAAACACAAAAATCAGCCAGGTGTGGTGGCAAGGGCTTGTAATCCCAGCTACTCGAGAAGCTGAGGCATGAGCATCATTTGAACCCAGGACACAGAGGCTACAGTGAGCCAAGATCACACCACTGCACTCCAGCCTGGGCAACAGAGAGAGACTCTGTCTTTAAGAAAATGTTTCTTTAAAAAAGGTGAATTTTGTTAAATTATGTCTCAAAAAAATTTTAAAAACCCATATGTAGTGTATAGTGTATAAAAGTACAAAAAAAATACATATATACATTAATTTGTATAGAAAAAAGACCAGCAAGGTCACATATCAAAATGTTACCAGTGGTTCTCTTGGTTGGCATGCTTATAGACAATTTATAAATGACTGCAAAAATTTCATTTTAGAAAATTTTTATTTTTGTAGAGACAAGGTCTCATATTATTGCCCAGGCTGGTCTCAAAATCCTGACCTCAAGTGATACTCCCACCTTGGCCTCCCAAAGCACTAGGATTATAGGAATGAGACACTAGAAAGCCAAAATGTTCTATTTTTTGACTGGTGTGATGGTTACATGGATGTATACAATTGGCAAAACTCATGGAACTGTACACTTTTGATGAATACACTTTATTGTATTTAATTTATATTTCAGTAAAGAGGGCTTAAAAATTCCTATCAAATAGTTTGCATCAAAAGGAATCTCTGTTTTCTGATTCATCCAATAGATTACCTCTGCTTTGTTGACTGCAAATTTCAGTATGAGATAGCAAAAGCAGCATAAAAAAAAAAAAAAAAAGGAAGAACAACAACACCATGACCAAGCTGAGTCAATGATGGATTAAAAAGAAATTAAATTACATATATTTTATCACATACCTTATAGAAGAAGTACTGTACAAGGTGTGCTATTCTCACATAATATAGATGTCCATGAGCCAATAGCAGTTTCTTTAAGTGTTTAAACTTTGGAACAGAATAATCGCTATTCCTAGCTGCTTGGCGACCTTCTTTGCCTTTAATACCTAAAAGAGAATATCTCTATACAGTGAGCATTTTCTAGAATAAATGACTCCCTGATTTATTTTCATAGTTTCAACTTGGTTAAATGCTATAGTTCAATTCTATCATTTAGTTTTCCTTTTTTAAAAACCAAAAGAGATTTCTTTAAGTGACACTGAGACTTACCAAATAATTTAAGTTTAACTGGTAACTCCCTATTTGTAACACAGTATACAACAATTAAATAGAATCATTATTTCAATCATTACAAGGCAAAAATTATCTGAAGGAAAAAAGTCAACTTAAAAATTATTAAGTCACTCATTAAGGGCTAAATTGTGTATGACCCTAGACTAGGTGCTATATTGAGGCAACTCAGAAACCTGGGGTTTGTGATCTAGGGGCTCAATGAGAAGACGGTGAAATTCTTTCATGAATGAAACCCTGAGTAGCAGCGAGTTCTATGAGCTCGAGCAGCTTTAGGCCATTTGACACTTGGATAACCAATGAGTAGAACTTAAAAGTTGCACAATAAACAGGAATACTTCCAAATGAAAAGAACAATTTGGGAATCTAAACTGCAGTACAGTAATTCCCAAGATACGAATTCCGTATCTGGTCCCACCACCCTGCCAAAACAAACAAACTAGCTAACTAACTTGCTGGGGAGTTAGCTGTGCTGCCTAATAGCAACCAGAGAAGGAAAAAGTGATACAGGTGGTGGAAAAGCTGTTATTGCATGTCAATATATAAATTCAACACTACAGCCCAAACCACCCATTAATACTGCCATGTTGAAAAACAGCCAACCAATTATCATTTCTTAGCCCCAAACAGTTGAGGTCTCAAAAGATATAGTACAGCAACATAAGTAGGCAGTCTGGTCAGGGGCAGAAAATCAATAAAAATTTCACGCATGCTGTCAAAGTAAGAGCTAAACAATCAATTGTGCTGCCAGTAGCTTTGGGAAATTCACTCTACTTGGCTAATTGAAAAACATCCTTTAACTTTGTTACACTGCTACATTTCTACCACAGGGTAGGACCTTGGGATGAACATGTTGCATGATCAGATGAGGCATTCATTTAATTAACAATTTTCATTCCAAAATTCAAATTCAAGATGAGCAACCAAAACAGCCACTCTAGAATGTAAGACCACACTACCTAAAAGCAATACTGATACTTTTTACAGCTGCCATCTCATTAGATGTATCTTACCTATTCCCACATGGGATTCCAAGATCATACTAACATCATTGGCACCATCACCTATCGACAGAGTTATTGGGCTGCCTTTTAAATTCTTCACCATTCTGACAATCTAAATATTAAATACAAAAGAGGTATAAAAAAGGTCAAAGAAGAATGTAAGATTGGACTACTTTAGGGGTTTATGCCTCATTCACAATTGTAAATAGCAGCCTTGCAAACAGAAAGGTAGTTTGTGCATATACAGTCATCCCTCAGTATCCTTGGAGGATTGGTTCCAGGACCCTCGTAGATACCAAAATTCTCCTGCATACTTTAAATCATCTCTAGGTTACTTTTAATACCTAACTACAATGTAAATGCTATGTAAATAGTTGTCATACTGTATTGTTTTAAAACCTGTATTATTTTTATTGTTATACTGTTCATTGTTTTAGTTTTATTCTAATGTTTTCAATCCACAGTTGTTTGGATCTGTGGATGCAGGACCCATGGATACGGAGGGCCAACTGTAGTATGTATAATAGTGTCAAATTCACAGAGGCAGGACAACACAGCCATTCAAAATGTAACACCAGCACCCACTTGTCCTAGTTCTGTGCATATATGAACTATCAAAAACTTTGCCTCTCATGCATATTAGAGGTCAATACATTTCCTTCTTTTGTCATTGCATCATGTGTTCTTTCAGATCAGATGTTGAATGTGTAACAGTAGAAGCCAGAAAGCTGATTTGGGGTAACACACATAGGGCCACCAGAACCAAGTAGGAAGTCAGTGAACAATATTTTTGGTTACTTGCTACTCTCTCCTCCCTGCTGACACTCTCACCTTCCCTAGGAACACATCAACACTTATTCCAACTTACCTAATGTTAAATTCTTGCACCTATCTGGCTGCCAACTAAACTTTAATAAATCTCTCACTTCTCAATATGGTCTGACCTCTCCTATGAGTAGCTGTATTTTAAAAGAGGTGTACTAAAGGGGTTGACATTTGCAGAAAGATGCCCAAGATATGTGTGCAAAGCCTGTCACTATTCCCTGAGTGTTTCTCCAAGATGTATAAATGGTACTGTGTAGTTCAGGGACATGTTCATAACAGGTACTGAATAAAACGTTCATCCCTGGTATTAAAACACTTCTGCCTTGGGGTTCTCCAAAAACCTCCTGGCAGAGTTACTTGTAGGAAGTGTATTGGGTAATCAGCTGCCCTCCTACCCTATGTTTTAGATAATCACTGTTTGATGTGGCAAGCCACAAAACCCCTTGGAATCTAGCAGTTTAAAAAAACTTAAATAATTTAGTAGCTAAATAATGCTTTGCAAAAATACTGTCCTCACAATTGTTCTGACCAGTTAACATAAATAAAATCCATTTTCAACATAACTGGAGTGATTAAAAATAATTCATGAGACTAAGGCACCCTGCGGTTATTTCTGTAAATAGAATTCAATCAGGTTTTAGTTGTATTAAATAGTACAAAAAACCCCACATTGAATTCCACTTCACACAAAAATGATGTGACTATGAAATGCCAGCTTCCCCCAATCCTTCCCCTCAACTTGGTTCTTCTTAAAAACTTTATAGAAGACTGTCAGAAATAACCTGTAAGTGAAAGAATAAAAGACAAAATTAAAGAACCCAAACTGAATTTGTTTTTAATAGGCTACAATAATGGTTAACTAAGTGCACCTGTTACACTGTGTGCAGTAACGATTTGCACCTCAAGGAAAAAATACGCAGCCAGGGAAGGTTTAGGGAAGGCAATAAAATTATCAAGGGTGACAGCTTCTGCATGAAAATATAGACTACAAAGAGTAAAACTCATCACTGTAGAAAGATAAAAGGATATACAATCATGGACCATAAAATCATGAAGGGATTTAGATTCGTAAACGTAGACTTTTTCACTCAGCCCTAGGTCAACTGGATTAAGACCTCTTCAATCTCTAGGATAGCTTCATGAAAAAAATAATAATTTTACCAAAATACTATTTATTCATCAACTATAATAGCTTGCTTTATATTGTATACAGGAATGTGCTAAGAGCCAAAACAGATATAAGGTTTCATTACACACCCTTAAAAAGCATATAAACGAAGTAGTAGAGTTAGGTCATGAGTACAAGAATATTAGATAAGCAGATGAACAATACAAAGTAACAAAATGTAGCATCTGTGCAGGAATGCATGATATTGTCATTCACATAAGAAGGCCTAGGATGCCAGAGAAGGGAGAAGACACCACATGACAGAGTGATCAGGAATTTTACAGAAGGAAGAGTGATTTGATGTAAATCATGAAATATTAGTATGACTCGCATAGATGACAAAGAAAGAAAGGAGTATTCCAGAGAAAGGGACTAGCATATCTAAGAGCACATAGCCAGATAAATACAGTAAATGCTGAGAGAATAGATCTGGCTTGCCCAGATCAACTGGAATTTTCATATAGGGGACACGGACAGAAATATCTGGAGCTAGTTTAACAGGGAGTGATATGAAAGTGGCAGCAGGATGTAGGAAGAACTGGAGGAAAGCAAGACTGTGGGCGAAGAGAGAAGTTAGGTAGCTAGTTCCAGGAGTTCAATAAGCTATTGAAAGGCCTGGCCCTGAAAGGTAATGAAAAGAAAGGAATAGACGGAAAAGACAATGTAATAAGAAATGGACAAAATTTAATGACTAAGACTACAATGGAAGAGTAATGTACGTGGTATGTGGGAAGGCAACACAGGTTTCAAGGTTTTGAATCTAGAAATCTGGAAGTACACTGAGGTCAGTCATAGAAAAAGAAGATGCCAAGGAAAATGATGGTTGGACTCTAGAGAAGTCAGATTTGGGGTGATAATGCCACACCCAAGAATACGTTTGGGAAACAGGTGAAGAAGTAAAGTAGATCACCAAATACTTGGACTGGAGGTAGTGACTGGAATATCACCTACATGAACATGACAGCTAAGTATGTAACATCCTGCAAAAAATAACTATAGTGACAGAAATAAAACAGAATGAGGACTAAACCACAAGTGGTGGCATAATTAAGATGGAAGAAGCAGCATGGGGTCAGGAATTCACATAGCTGCCTGGCAGTGAAGCAGTCAGAACCCAGGTGAGCAATTTGAGCAGCATACACTGAATGTAAGGGGAAAAAAAGAGGTCGCTGTTGCAGGAAAGTCTCTGACTAAGGGGACGGATACTTTTGAATACTGTATTCTGGTTGGATCTGATCCCCAACCTGGGGCCAAGAGAGGTTTTCAAGATTGAAGAAAAGAAAGAAGAGCCTCTGATTGCAGTGGGGACTGAGAGCTAGAAGGCAGACAGAAGAAATGCCCCAAATAAGATGGGCGCTGTGTGTGTGTGTGTGTGTGTGTGTATGTGTGTACGCGCGCACAGTATGTAAAAGAAAAGCCACAGACACAGCCATCCCCTTGTTTAGAGCAACCGGTTAAAGAATCTGATGAAGCAAGACTAACACAAATGAAAGAATATCCTATAGCATATATGGAAATGAAAAAGTAGGTAACAGAGACTCTAAGTTTCCTTGTACCTAGTGAATACAAAGAAGCAAGATGAGGCAGATCAATTTGGACTGGAGGAGCTGGAAAAGAAAGCATGTAGGAGGTGGCCTTCAGCTAGGTTTCATTATGAGTAAAATTTTTGTTAGGCCAGGGGAATTCAGAGAGAATGCCAGCTGAGGAAATGACGTGACAAAAGTTTTGAAAGTTGCCCTGAGTATGACATATGGAAGATCACGGAAGAACAACCAACAGGAATGGAGAATGTACGCCAGAGAAAGGAGTGATAGTGGACACAAAGTACAAAATATGTAGAGCCATGTTAAGGGACAACAGTGGGGAGCCCCAGGCGCCACATTCAGTCAACTGCCCTTCATCCTAAGGGACTATGAAACTACTGAAAGTGTCCGAAAAAGAATATATGATAGGAAGAGTTATGTTTTAACAAGATTAATTTGGGAGTTTGGAGAGATTAAAAATGGATGGGTGAAAGCAAGGAAACCAGTGAGGAGACTAAATCAAATAGTCTATGTGTAAAGTCATAAGGGCTTGGACTAGTTGGGCAGTAAAAGGTTTTGAAAGATGGCATCAAAATGAGAGCTATGACAAAAGGTAGGACCAACAGAACATGGTGAATACATATAGAGGGAGATGAGAAGGATCAAAAGTAGTTTTGAGACATAGGGAGCAAGAGAAAAATGGCACCGGTAACAAGAACAATATAAAAGAAAAACCATATTGGTCTGAGGAAGAAAATTTTAAGATCTAATAAAAAGTCACTACGTTGACAAATAAAATGTTAGGACCATGGACCATCACAGAGACCATGAAAGGATAATTTTACGGAGGATATAATTGATGGTATCAAGAACAAAGGAGAAATGAGAAAGAGAATGGAAAACTACACAAGGGATGGGCCAGGTCTACCTGCAGGCAAGCCAAGGGAGTAAGAAGAGCAGAAAGAACACACAGAGCTAATGTCATAAGGGATCTACGAGCAGTGGCAGCAGGCACAAAGCACTCATCAGAGAAAAAAGTCTGGAAGGTGAGGAACTGGGATAGCCAGATTGAGGGGACAACAAGGTGCAGCATAAGTTTAATTCAAAATGGGGAAAGATTTCTGAGTCTGATTACAAAAAGAAAGAAGCCTTGGAGGAAGAAATTAGATGGTAATAATGGCCCTTTGAAGAAGAAATAATTTTTTAAAAAATAAACATTTCCATATATGTGTACAGAAGTACACAGAATGGAACGTTAACTAATGTTCACAGTTACCTGGGCTTTCTGTAATGGTGCCATCCGACAGCAGAGCACTGCAGTACACTTCATACATATTTGTAGGAAAATGTTTTTGTAATTGTTTGAACTAGAGTCTTGACTGGAATTTAGTATGAGTGACAACGTGGAGCCATCTATGATTAATCCATATTCCTGATGTTCTGTCCATGCTCTGAAAAAGAAAAACAATGCTGTGTTTAGATTTATTACAGATTTCTATTTAGGATCCAGATTTCTTTTTAACAACAAAGGGGGTGGTCCCAGATAAGGGGAGTCATCAATCTGGTTCCTCAACCTGTTCACTCTAAAGAAGCAACTGCCTCTAATAATGGCACAACAGTGATTTGCAATCATATCTTTGAGACCCGAGTTGCACATATAGATGACTACAAGTTCTAAAAGGTCAACTTGGTGAGGCCACATTTCCCAGTTATTTAATCAAACAATTGTCTAAGTGTTGCTGTAAAGGTACTTTGTAGATGTGATAAAAATCCACAAGCAGTTGATTTCAAGTAAGAGAGATCATCCTAGATAACTAGAGTGGGCCTGATTCAGTCACTTGAAAGGTTTTAAGAGCAAAGCTGAGACTTCCTGATGCAGACTTCCTTAGCTACTTCCTGAGACTTCCTAAGGCAATAGCCTTAGCTCATGCCTGAGAGTCCCAGCCCTTCCTAAGAGCCTATCCCACAAACCTAGACCTGCCCAGCTAGATAATACAGTTAGTTGCCCAAGCCAAGTCCCAACAATAAATCTCTCAATATATTCTTTTACTGGTTCTATTTTTCTGCTTGAACTTTGACTAATACAAACTTTTTTTTTGATGTTTAGAAAATAAAGAGATTAAGCAGCCTGCCTCTGTCTAAGAAACATATGGTGAGTATTTGGAATTAAAATCAATTAGTCAAACTCTGCTATGAAGACAAATCATCAATTAGTCTGAAACTCCCTAACAATACAGGGAAAAGACAAATGGCTTTGGGGCAAACATATATATACACACATATATTAGGAATTTTTTTTTTCTTTAAATGTATCATTTTACATACTAGCTTAGTGGTTCTCTAGCCATCCCATTCGAATCATCTGGGTGGCTTTAAAAATTGCCCATGCCTGGGGCCTATCCCCAGACCAATTAAATCAAAGTACCTTGGCCAGGGCTTGGTTATATATATAAATATTGTAAAAGCTTCCTAGGTGGTTCTCATGTGTAGCCAGGACTAAGAGGTGTTAGGTGTCAGGAAAGACAAATGTGTAACAGGTGCCAAGTATTTAAGAAAAATACAGTGTAAAACTAACAACTGAGAAAATTCTGCCAATTAACTTTTATTTTTCAATTAGGAAACAAACTAGTGGTTATTCAAGTTTTGCTCCAGGGAATCTTGGATGCCATTTGACAACCACTGCAGTGGAAGCCTTCGACAAAGCAGGATCTCAGAGATTGTTATCTAATTTAATGCTACTCAAAGTTTAATGTGCAAAGGAATCACCTGGGAATCTTGTTAAACTGCAAATTCGGATTCGTTAGGTGTGATGCGAGATTTTGCATTTCTAAAAAGCTGCCCAGTGACAATGGAGTTGCCATTCTATAGACGAAGCTTTGAGTAGTGAGGGCCTAATATACCTCATCATTCCTTTATTCCATATTTCTTCAGTGTATACTGCTAATACCATAACATTTTATACTTACCCATATTTTGCTGTATAATTTTATTCACTAAATAAAGAGACATCAATGATGTGTTCTCTTTCTTTGCTCCCCTACTCATATATTAATAGCTTACTTACGGGGCTGAAAACAGCAACTCAATAACCAATGAAGAAATAACTTGCGAACACCAACTATAAGCACACTATATAGAGAAATACAAAGAATTATGGACTAATCTTTTTATGGAGAATAGAACATCTCCTTAGACTGATAGAATACGTGAGAGAACTACCCAATCAAACAAGATAATCAATGGCTAATGCCCAGTTATTGAGACATATCCACACAGGAGAGAATAGTGGATTCTTTGTGAGGTGCGATATCTAAAGTAGGACTTGAAAAACAGAGATGAAAGAGGTGAAGTAATAGAGTGTTATGTTGGGGTGCACTGGAAAAGCACACTGAAAAGGTCACGTAAGGCCTTTGGTGTGGCCTGAATCTGTGGGTAATGGAGAACCACCAAAGTTTTCAGAGCGGAACTGTGATATGGACAGTGCTTCACTTAAAGATCATTCATCTGGCAGAGGGGCTTAAGGGATTTCATGCATGAGGTACTAGGCCTCTGATGTGGGTGGGGCACTAGAGGTGAGAATGGGAGTATGAATATGGCTTGGGGTCTGATTTGAAGGGGAAAGGGCAAAGGAGCAGAAGCTGGCAAAGGTGACTGAGTCTGAACCCTGTGTAAGTAAGTAAAGACTGTGCCCAACTTAGGAAGACAGGTTGATCTGAGACAGTGATAGTACATTAAGTTTTCCATAAGCCCTGGCTTTTACAAAAGTGTCCTCAGGGCTGTTGAATGGTGCTATAGACTGAAATGTGTTCCCCTGCAAATTCATGTTGAAGCACTACCCCCCAATGTGATTATGTTTGAAGATAGCACCTTTAGAGGGTGAGGCCCTAATGATGGGATTTGCGTCTGTTATAAACTGAATTGTGTTCTCCCAAGATTCATCTGTTGAAGCTCTTAACTCCCAGTGTTGTGGTATTAGGAGGTGGGGACCTTGAGAGGTAACTGACTGATATGGTTTGGCTGTGTCCCCACCCAAATCTCAACTTGAATTGTATCTCCCAGAACTCCCATGTGTTTTGGGAGGGACCCAGGGGGAGGTAACTGAATCATAGGGGCCGGTCTTTCCTGTGCTACTCTCGTGAGAGTGAGTGAAGTCTCATGAGATCTGATGGGTTTACTGGGTTTCCGCTTTTGCTTCTTCCTCATTTTTCTCTTACCGTAGCCATGTAAGAAGTGCCTTTTGCCTCTCACCTTGATTCTGAGGCCTCAGCCATGTGGAACTGTAAGTCCAATTAAATATTTTTCTTCCCAGTCTTGGGTAAGTTTTTATCAGCAGCATGAAAACAAACTAATACAGTATATTGGTACCCGTAGAGTGGGGCGTTGCTGAAAAGATCCCAAAACTGTGGAAGCGACTTTGGAACTGGGTAACAGGCAGAGGCTGGAACAGTTTGGAGGGCTCATAGGAAGACAGGAAAATGTGGGAAAGTTTGGAACCTCCTAGACACTTGTTGAATGGCTTTGACAAAAATGCTGATAGTGTTATGAAAAGTAAGGTTCAGGCTGAGGTGGTCTCAGATACAGATGAGGAACTTGTTGGGAACTGGAGCAAAGGTGACTCTTATGTTTTAGCAAAGAGGCTGGTGGCATTTTGTCCCTGCCCTAGAGATTTGTGGACCTTTGAACTTGAGAGAGACGATTTAGGGTATCTGGCAGAAGAAATTTCTAAGCAGCAAAGCATTCAAAAGGTAACCCAGGTGCTGTTAAAACCATTCCATTTTAAAAGGAAAACATCATAAAATTTCAGAAAATTTGCAGCCTGACGATGTGATAGAAAAGAAAAACCCATTTTCTGAGAAGAAATTCATGCCAGCTGCAGAAATTTGCATAACAAGCAAGGTGCCTAATGTCAATCCCCAAGACCATGGGGAAAATGTCTCCAGGCCATGTCAGAGACCTTTACAGCAGCCCCTCCCATCACAGGCCGGGAGGCCCAGGAGGAAAAGTGGTTTCATGGGCCAGGCCCAGTGTCCCTGTGCTGTGTGTAGCCTAGGGATTTGGTGCCCTGTGTCCCAGCTGCTCTAGCCATGGCTGAAAGGGGCCAATGTAGAGCTTAGGCTGTGGTTTCAGAGGGTGGAAACCCCAAGCCTTGAAAGCTTCCACATGGCATTGAGTCTACGGGTGCACAAAGTCAAGAACTGAGGTTTGGGAACCTCCACCTAACTTTCAGAAGGTGTATGTATAAACACCTGGATGCCCAGGCAAAAGTTTGCTATAGGGATGGGGCCCTCGTGGAGAACTTCTTGTTGGGCAGTGCAGAAGGGAAATGTGGGGTCGGAGCCTCCACACAGAGTCCCGACTGGGGCACTGACTAGTAGAGCTATGAGAAGAGGGCCACCATCCTCCAGACGCCAGAATGGTAGATCCACTGACAGCTTGCACTGTGCACCTGGAAAAGCCGCAGACACTCAATGCCAGCCCATGAAAGCAGCCAGGAGGGAGGCTATACCCTGCAAGGCCACAGGGGTGGAGCTGCCCAAGACCATGGGAACCCACCTCTTACATCAGCACGACCTGGATGTGAGACATGGAGTCAAAGTATATCATTTTGGAGCTTTAAAATTTGACTGCCCTGCTGGATTTCAGACTTGCATGGGCCCTCTAACCCCTTTGTTTTGGCCAATTTCTCCCATTTGGAACGGCTGTATTTACCCAATACCTGTACCCCCATTGTATCTAGGAAATAACTAGCTTACTTTTGATTTTATACAGGCTCATAGGTGGAAAAGACTTGCCTTATCTCAGATGAGACTTTGGACTGTAGACTTTTGGGTTAATGCTGAAAGACTTTGGGGGGCTATTGGGAAGGCATGGTTGGTTTTGAAATGTGAGGACATGAGATTTGGAGGGGCCGGGGGTGGAATGATATGGTTTGTTCATGTCCCCACCCAAATCTCAACTTGAACTGTATCTCCCAGAATTCCCATGTGTTGTTGGAGGGACCAAGGAGGAGGTAACTGAATCATGGGGGCTGGTCTTTCCTGTGCTGTTCTCGTTATAGCGAATTAACTCTCATGAGATCTGATGGGTTTATCAGGGGTTTCTGTTTTTGCTTCTTCCTCATTTTTCTCTTGCCACTGCCATGTAAGAAGTGCTTTTTGCCTCCTACCATGTTTCTTGGGCCTCCCCAACCATGCAGAACTCTTAAGTCCAATTAAACCTCTTTTTGTTCCCAGTTTCAGGTATGTCTTTATCAGCAGTGTGAAAACAGATGAATACACTGACTTTAGAGGAGTCAAAGGGGAAGGTGGGGCCTCCATGATGGGATTATTGCCCTTATAAGAGGAAGAGACAGCAGAGCTCTCTCTGCCATGTGAGGACACAGGGAAACGGCGGCCATCTGCAAGCCAGAAGAGAGCCCTCACAAGAACCCAACCATGCTGACACTCCAATCACAGAACTTTAGCCTCCAAAACTGAAAAATAAATTTCTACTGTTTAATCCACCCAATCTGTGGTATTTTGTTATGGTAGCTCAAGCAGACTAAGACAAAAGGAGAAGTAAAATGCACATACTTTGGACTGTCTTTATAAGTACCATTTGGCTAAAGGAAAATGTTTCTCATAGGCAATTAATAAAAACCTATTTATTCTCATTGATGCCCAAGTACTAGAAGAACAACAGCTGCTTTAGAATTGGCCATAGCCTCATGAATGTGGGCTATTCATTTTTAAAGCTTGCTTAAACATTAGAGATGAGGATACAGATAGAGCATAGTTGTTATAAGCATGGGATCTGAAATTGGATAGACTTTCTGAACTCCTTCTTAGCTGTGTGATCTCTATCTGTAAAATGAAGAAAATACGGTTGCCTAACTGGGTTATTAATGATGATTAAATGACAATTACCATACAAAGCCCTTAACACTGTTCCTGGAACATAAAGTGTGCTTAAGAAATTGAAAATAATATTGCTTAGGGATATTTCAAGTTAGTACAGACACATCCAGCGGCATTCCAAAGAAGGAAATCAATTTGCTTACGGCCAAGGTAAATTCAAGTAATTGGTTTAGACAAGGCTGACCCTTGGTCAATGGGAAGTATAGAAAATATATCTCTGGGCATTGAATTATTGTTTATCAGTGGCTTTCCCTGACACCTTCATGTTCCACAAGTTCTTCCTAGTTGAAAGCAGAGTCAAAGCAGCCATGTCCTCTAAATAAAGTGGCCACGTTAACAAGTATTTGATTCCATTTGGAGCTCTGGGGTATAAAAATGCACAGAAAATGGCTCCAGAACCTCAAAATGCATGAAAATTGTCATAGAGATTGATTTTATTACATCCAGTTTAACAGACTGTGAAAGGAATATTTTTTTTCTTAACATGGACCAGGCCAGAATATCAACACTGAATACCTAGACTCTCAACATTTAAAAATTGAGCTATTTTTCTAAACCTTCTGAAATGTGCAGTTTTCTTTTAAGTTAAAAGGAAAGGTGGAAAGTGCCAAATAATCTCAGATGTGCCATTAGTCAAGTCCTCAGGGACAATTTTAACTTATAATGATAAAACACCTGCAAACAGAAAATCATAAATTACAGAAAATGAAGCCTTTTGTATACGCAGCTGTGATTTACATCTGCACCAATGTCTAAATATAACAAACTGATGTACTTTCTTACTTTTTAAGGCTTCTAGTACTTTTAGGAAATTCATGCAGCAATTTCTTACGATATTCTATCAATAATTCATGTAATCGATCTTCTTTCCTTTCACTTTCTTCAATGGTTTTTGTGGTTAGTTCTAAGAGCTCGGTGTTGGTTTGGAAAAGGCGGCAGGCATAGCATGTGGATTTAGCTGTCTCCATCTTGTCCCCAGTGAGCACCCAGACTTTCAGGCCTGCTGCATGCAGAGCTTCAATGGTCTCTGCAGCCTGATCTTGTAGCCTGGGAACACAAAAGAAACCTTGTGATCTTCTAAAATTCCTGACAAAGATTCTACAGGAAGGCTTGTTAAAGAGAATATTTTTATAATTCACAGCAATTCTAGAGTCCTGACATCTTATCACAGTTGACTTTCATATATATCCCCTACTCATTCTGAGTGCTGTCTCTGGCATAGTTTTACTTATTAAAGCAAATTTCAAACAATGAGGTTCTGAAAAGTTTGTGACACCTTGAGGTAACTGGTATGCAATGGCAGAATTGAGTATCATCATTCTAAGCTAAAATGTTCTGAAACATTTGTACTCAATGTCACTTTAGCATATTTCATTTTATGTTCTATCTTACCATACCAATTAACATCACTTAACATCATTCAAAGTATAAAGGTCCAAACATTCTAATCAGACGATGAGGGAAATTAGTGAATCCCTATCCTTGAGGAGCTTTAAGAACAGGAACATGGGTTTTCAAGATGGCTGAGTAGGGACATCAGATGCCAGTTGTCCTCATAAAAAAGATCAAAGTTACTGGTGAATGGACATTTTCTGAACTGAAAACTGCAGGAAGAGAGCCAGGACCTATTGGAGAGCCCACAAGAGAAAGCTGGGATACAGAAAAGGAAAGTAGCGAGAGTCTGGCAGAGACTGTCCCCCGAGGAACTCAAAGCCCCATGTAAAGGGTAGGCAGAAATGCTTCTCTGCTTCCTCACCCTGTGACAATCTCCTGACCATCAAACTGCTGGGGAACCCTTCTGCCCTCCTTACCTAGGGCAACGCTGTCAGTGGCGATATAGGAGCTTCCCAGGGACAGAGATCCGGGTGGCCAGCTCACGCAGGCATGTCAGTACTCCCCTCAGACCCAAACTTAGAGGGCAGGAACCATTCTGTTTGTGCTGCTGTGGTGGGCCAATACCATACCTAGGGGAATCTCTGCCCTTGAGTTATCATACCATCAGATCCCCTGCAAATATACTTCAACCTGCTCTGACTTTGGCAAGCTCAGGGGGATCAGTGAGTCCCCAGGGAGCTATGGGACCCCTGGAGATCTATCCCTCAGCATGGAGTGCCCCTAAGGGGGAGGTAAGCACAGCCCGCTAAGGGCCCTCCTGGGACAAAGGAAATGTGGGCACAGTGACAATCCCTGAAGGAGGTAGCACTGAGGACCAGGAACAGTCATGGAGACATTTCCCACTGTGCCCACCCCTGTACACTGTTGTTGATGCGGCCAGCAGCAGTTCTTCCCAGTGGAGGGTAGCGCATATGTACCTGGAGAAACTTTTCACCTTTTTCACAGTGGCTCCACCCCTGCTGAAAATGAGCTCATGCCAATTGGGTTTTCACAAAGGGTGGGACCCAACTCCAACTCCCTACACAGAGCAGCAGCATCCCAGCAATAGACAGGTAAGCTGCAGAGTTGCTGCTCTGAACTTGGGGTAAAGGCTCGGCCAAAGCACATTTTGGTTGCAACCACCAGAGAGATGTATCCACAGTCTGCAGCCACACTGTGACCAGGAACCAAAGGATAAAGTCTATACGAACTGAAGATTGTGAGCGTGACAGGGGCATAATGGAGAAGTGGATCACGTTCCTATCTGCACAGGATGAGGAGCTGGTGCACCCCTCCTCGTTCCTTCCCCCAAGACCTCGGCATACCCCAACCCGATCTCCAACCCCTGCCACCATCCTTCCCCCAGGGTAGGTGCTTCCACTCATCATCAGCCTCCCAGAGGAAGAACTGACTCTTACTCTTAAGCTCCACCTACCGGACTGAAGCCTGAACTGCACCCCCAAATAAGTAACTTGCTGCCAGAAGGGCTTAGTGCTAAGCTTTCTGACACCTCCACACCCTTAGCCCTGAGGGAGGCAGTGTGTCAG
Organism: Piliocolobus tephrosceles; assembly: GCF_002776525.5. Lineage (NCBI taxonomy): Eukaryota > Metazoa > Chordata > Mammalia > Primates > Cercopithecidae > Piliocolobus > Piliocolobus tephrosceles. Next base: position 14,634,734 of record NC_045445.1, on the reverse strand, counting down.
CCCTTGCATCCAATACATCACTACAACAGCATCTGAGAAAGCCATTGCACTGAAGCTATTTACATCCAAGGAAACCATATAAAGCCTTGCACTGCCGAAAGCACCCAGAAACAAAGCCAAACAATCATATATAACATATACCACAGTCACATCCTCAAGGGAAAAAATAATTAAAAAATAAAAAAATGTCTCATCCAAACTACAGCAAATTCAAAAATAAGAAGCAACAGATCCAGGAATCAGTGTAAGAACTCTGGTGGTACAAAAAGCTGGGGTGTCTTGACACATCCAAAGGATTGTACTACCTCTGTAATAATACAGGTTAACCAGAATAAAAAGTCTGAAATGACAGATAAGGAATTCAAAATATGGCTTGCAAGGCAACTCAACTAGATCTAAGAGAAAGTTGAGACCCAACACAAAGAAACCAGAAAAATGATTCAGGATATGAAAGATAAGGATAGCTATAATAAAACAAACCAGTTAGAACACCTGGAATTGAAAAACTCACTAAAACAATTTCAAAATACAGCTAGAAGCCTTAACAATAGACTAGACCAAGCAGAAGAAAGAAATGCAGAGCTTGAAGAGCAGTCTTTCAAATTAATCCAGTCAGATTAAAAAAAAAAAATTTAAACACGAGCAAAGTCTTTGAGAAATATGGGATTATGTAAAGCAACAAAATCTATAACTTCTTGGCATTTCTGAGAGAGAAGAAGAAAAAAAGGCAACATGGAAAATATATTTGGGGAATAATTCAGGAAAATTTCTTGAACCTTGCTAGAGGTCAACATCAAGATACAAGAAATTCAGAGAACAACTGTGATATGCTACACAAGATGACCATCACCAAGGCATATAGTCATCAGACAACCCAAGGTCAACAACAACAACAAAAATCTTAAAGGCAGCTAGATAAAAAGGACAAATTACCTATAAATGAAATCCCATCAGACTAATAGTGAATTTTTCAGCAGAAATCTTAGAAGCCAGAAGATTGGGGATGTATTTTTGGCCTTTTTTTTTTTTTTTAAAGAGACAAAAATCTCAATCTGTCACCTAAAGCATAGCAGCAGTGCAGTCATGGCTCACTGTAACTTCTGGGCTCAAGTAATCCTCCCACCTCAGCCTCCCAAGCAGCTGGGACTACAAGCATGTGTCACCATGCCTAGTTATCTAAAAAAAAAAATGTTGTAGAGATGGGGTCTCGCTATGCTGCCCAGGCTGGCTGTGAGCTCCCAGGCTCAAGTGTTCCTCCCACCTCAACCTCTCAAAGCACTGGATTACAGGTATAAGCCACCATACCCGGCCTTTAGCCTTCTTAAAGAAAAACAACTGCAGCCAAGAATTCTGTATCCTGCTAAACTAAGCTTCCTAAATGAAGGAAAAACAAAGTTTTTCCCAGACAAGCAAATGCTATGGGAATCTGTCACCACCAAACCTATCCTATAAGAAATGCTTAAAGGAGCTCTAAAACACGGAAAACAAACGGATGATATTTGCTACTATAAAAGTATATGTCACTAGAAAGTTAACAGATCCTATAAAGCAATTATATACTTGAGACTATCAAAACAACTAGCTAACAACAGTAAGACAGGAACAAACCTCGCATATCAATATTAGCCTTGAATGTAAATGGCCTAAATGCTCCACTTAAAAGACATAGATTGGCACAATGAATACAAAAATACCATCTGTTAGGCCGGGCGTGGTGGCTCACACCTGTAATCCCAGCATTTAAGGAAGCTGAGGCAGGAGGATCACCTGAGGTCATGAGTTCAAGACCAGCCTGGCCAATATGGTGAAATCCCTTCTCTACCAAAACTACAAAAATTAGCCAGGTGTGGTGGCAGGCACCCGTGGTCCCAGCTACTCAGGAGGCTGAGGTACGAGAATGGTTTGAACCCAGGAGGCGGAAGTTGCAGTGAGCCGGGATTGCGCCGCTGCACTCTAGCCTGGGCGACAGAGCAAGACTCCATCTCAAAAACTTCAACAGACCCATCTCAGGTGTGATGACAGCATAATGATGGCCACAAGCTAAAACTAAAGGCATGGAGAAAGATCTATCATGCAAATGGAAAACAAAAAGGAGTAGGGTTTGATCTTCCTGTATCAGATAAAACAGGCTTTAAATCTACAACAGTAAATAAAAAGACAAGGTGGGAATTACATAATGAAAAGGGATTCAATTCAACAAGATTCAACTAGCCTAAATATATATAGACCCAACATCAGAGTGTCCAGATTGATAAAACAATCATCCCTAGACCTAAGGAAAGAGACAAAGAGCCATACAATAATATTGGGGGATTTTAAGACCCCAATGATAGCACAAGACAGATTATCCAGGCAGAAAACTAACAAAGAAATTCTGGACTTAAATTGGACTCTTGACCAAATGGGCCTAATAGACATTTACAAAACACTCTACTCACCAAGTACAGAACATACATTTTTCTCATCTGTGCATGAACATCCTCTAAAATTGATCACATGCTTGGTCATAAAGCAAGTCTCCTGAAATTCAAAACTCAAAAGCATATCAAGCATCTTCTCTGAACAGAGTGAAATAAAATTATAAATCAATACCAAGGGGAACTCTCAAGACCACACGAGTACATATAAACTGAACAACTTGCTCCTGAATAACTTTTGAGTAAACAATGAAATTAAGGCAGAAACCAAAAAAACAATTTTGAAACAAAAGAGAACAGAGACAGAACATACTAAAAACTATGGATTATGTCAAAAGCAGTGTTAAGAGCAAAGTTTATAGCACTAATTGCCTACATCAAAAAGGCAGAAAAATCTCAAATGAACAACCTAATGTCACACCTAAGGAACTCGAAAAACAAGAACAAACCAGACCCAAAGCTAGCAGAGGACTAACAAAGATTGCAGCAGAACTAACGTAAATTGAGACCAAAAAAAGCATACAAAGTATCAATGAAACAAAAATGAGAAACAAATAGACCAGTAGCTGAATTAACCAAGAAAAAGAGAGGATTCAAATGAGCACAATCAGAAATGACAAAGGTGACATCACAACTGATAGCACAGAAATACAAAAGATTCTCAGACTATTATGAACATATCTACGAGCACAAACTGGAAAATACAGACGAAATGGATAAATTCTTGGAAACATATAACCTCCCAAAATTGAACTAGGAGGAAAAAGAAACCCTAAATAAGCTATGAAATTGAATCAGTAATAACAAATCCACTAATCAAAAAAAAAAAAAAAAACACAAAAACAAAAAAAAAACCCAGGACTATAGAGATTAACAGCAGAATTCTATCAGATGTATATAAAGAAGAGTTGGTACCAACCTTACTAAAACTACTCCAAGAAAAATCAACGAGGAGGGATTCCTCCATAACTTATTCTACAAAACTAGTATCATCCTAATATCAAAATTTGGCAAGGACACAATAAAAAAAGAAAACTATAGGCCATTACTCATGATGAACATAGATGTAAAAATCCTCAACAAAATACTAGCAAACTGAAACCAGCAGCACATCAGAAAGATAACTCATCAAGATCAAACAGGTTTTATTCCTGGGATGCAAGTATGGCTTAACATATGCAAATCAATAAATGTAATTCGCCACATACACAGAATTAAAACAAAAATTATATGATCATCTCAATAGATGCAGAAAACATATTCAATAAAATTTGACATACCTTGATGATAAAAAAAAAAAACCCTGAGAACAAACTAGGCATTGAAGAAACATACCTCAAAATAATAAGAACCCTACATGCAAACCCACAGCCAACACCATACTCAATGTGCAAAAGTTGAATGCATTTCCCCTAAAAACTGGAACACGACAGGGATATCCACTCTTACCACTCCTATTTAACATAGTACTGGAAGTCCTAGCCAGAGCAATTAGGCAAGATTGCTGGAATACTACGCAGCCATAAGAAGAGTGAAATCATGTCCTTTGCAGCAACATGCATGCAGATGGAGGCCACTATCCTAAGCGAAATAACTCAGAGGCAGAATATCAAATACCACGTGTTCCCACTTATAAGTGGGAGCTAATCAATAAGTACACATGGACATAAAGATGGAAATAACAGACAATGGTGACTCTAAAAGGGGGAAGATGGGAGGGGAGCGAGGGTTGAAAAACTACCCATTGAGTATTATGTTAGTATCTTAGGTGATGGAATCAAAGGAAGTCCAAACCCCAGCATTGCACAATATAATCACATAACAAACCTGCACATGTACTACCTGAATGTATAATCCTGACCCACCCTCCAAAAAAAGAGGAACGTCAATCATCCTGAATGAGAATTTAATTATAATTCTTAAAGGCAAGGAGAGAAAAATGATACTTTCCTCCGGGTTTCTCTTGGCTACAGAATAACAATGAAATCAGACTAAATGAATTTCATTAGAATTTCAATACCTTTTAATGTGACTAAATATATGTTTGTAACTTAAGTCTCATAATTTTCATGTATATTTAGAAAATTCCAAAAATATTAAGAATCTAAAACTTATTATTTCAAGCAGATCAATGGCAGTGTCCTGCAATCAAGTCTGAAAACGATCAGCCTGTAAGTTAAAAGCATATTATTTTAAAGTATGCAGTCCAGGCACGGCAGCTCATGCCTGTAATCCCAACACTTTTGGAGGACAAGGCAGAAGATCATTTGAGGCCAGGAGTTCAAGACCAGCCTGGCCAACATGGCGAAACCCCGTCTCTACTAAAAATACGTAAATTAGCTGGGTGTGGTGGCATATGCCTGTAATTCCAGGTAGCAACTCCGGTGGCTGAGGCACAAGAGTCACTTGAACCCAGAAGGCAGAGGTTGCAGTTAGCCAAGATTGTGCCACTGCACTCCAGCCTGGGCGACAAAGCAAGACTCTGTCTCAAAAAATAAATAAATAAAAATAAAATTAAAAAGTATGCAAAAACATACTCTGGTCTGTTAAACCAGGTTAGATTAAGCTCTCATGTTGTTCACTCTACCTTAAATTTCCTTTCTGCTCATCTGTCTCTCAAAATCTTACCCCTTCATCTAGGCACCAGCACAATCAATGGCTACAGTACCCTTCCCTATATGTGTCAAGACTATTTGATAATATGTGCATAAATATATGGATAGCCTTGTAAATATTCAAAAGACCTTAGTGAAAATTGATTCATTCTTCTAGGTCACACGAATTTACCTTAAAAATTATTCCTACTGGCCAGGCGCAGTGGCTCACACCTGTAATCCCAGCACTTTGGGAGGCTGAGGCGGGCAGATCATGAAGTCAGGAGATCGAAACCATCCTGGCTAACACGGTGAAACCCCATCTCTACTAAAAATACAAAAAATTAGCCGGGCGTGGTAGTGGGCGCCTGTAGTCCTAGCTATCCAGGAGGCTGAGGCAGGAGAATGGTGTGAACTCAGGAGGTGGAGCTTGCAGTGAGCCGAGACTGTGCCACTGCACTCCAGCCTGGGCAACAGAGCAAGACTCTGTCTCAAAAAAAAAAAAAATTAAAAGCTTAAAAAAATTAAAAAAAATTAAAAATCATTCCTACTAACAGCTCAAAATCTGGTGTAATTTTTCATGCTTGCTATAATAAATAAATCTTTAAGCCCACTTAAACAATAAAACTAAACCAAAGATTTCAAACTTTGAGATTAAATTACTAATCTGGGGCAGATCACACCCAAAACACTGGTCATTAAAATAGTAAGAGTATCATTTTCTAGTTACTTGTCTTCAACTGCAGTGGCTCCAATTAAATTCATGTTTGTCTCAATATCATCGAAAACTTTTTCCATTTTTTCTTCTCTGTCTTGCAAGGCCATTTTTGCCTCTATGAGCTGTCTGTTAATTCTTTCATAATCATCTGGAGCAATTTCTTTGAAGGCTACACAGAGTGTCCGATACCCATCCTAGGAGTAAAGTAGGAGATCTGTAGTTATTCTAATAATAGTTGAAAAAAAAACAAAAACAAAAAACCACACTCTGTAAATACTCTTGCTTTAGCCATATGTACAAAAGAGAAATTCTGACACCTATTTAGTTTGAAAAAATGAACAAACCACAACTGAAAAGGTAACATTCAATTAGGTTCAGAAAAAGGAAGTAACAGTTCTTTTAACAAAGGCTGTTGAAAAGTCTTTAAGGCTGCAAATTCTGATCAGAAACTTGCTCCAGGATGTTTTATATTAAGATAAAAAAAAGTAATATCAAATCCCCAAATACAAAACATAGACCACAAAAATAAGCTAAAATGTATTTAAACTGTCATTTAAACAGAAATCCAATAAACATAGTCATCTTCAGCATTTCTCTGCTTGCTTATTGGTGGGGGAAGGAGTATAGGCTCACCATTGCATTACGTTCCACATGGACTTTAGTTAACTCAATTTCATGATTTTGCACTCTGGGAAAAACTGCCGAGTCTGCTCCTTTACAAAAGAGAAGTATGTCTCCTAAAATAAAGAACCATAGTACTTGGCTTAGAATTTTAAGGCTGGTATTGTGGTTTTAATAAGAGTAACTTTTAAAGCGGCCTCTCTCACCCAAGTGTTGTATATTCTGAGCATGCCTCGCAATACTCACCTAAATGGAATGAGAAATCTTGGCCTTTAGTCTGTCAGAAAGGCATGCACCACCTCTTCAGGTCATTATGAACACAATTAATAAGCCAGAGTTTACAATAGGCACCTCTGTTAAAATATACTTCCTTCCACCAATTCACGGAGGGCTGGGCTTGTGTCAAGGAGCTGCATCTGAATTTCTTCTGAAAATGTATGCCAAGTGCAGTGGCTCATACCTGTATTCCCAGCACTGTGGGAGGCCGAAGTGGGAGGATCACTTAAGCTCAGGTGTTCAAGACCAGCCTGGGCAACATAGGAAGACCCTGACTCTACTAAAAGTTAAAAAATTAGCCAGGCTTGGTAGTACATGCCTATAGTCCCAAATACTCTGGATGCTGAGGTGGAAGGATTGCTTGAGCCCAGGATGTCGAGGCTGCAGTGAGCTATAATCTTGCCACTCCAGCCTAGATGACAGAGTAATACCATGTCTTAAAAAAAAAAAAATAAATGCAGTGAAGTCATGGTCTAGAGTATACATACGGCATCTACATATGTCAAGAAGAAAGCTCAAGCTCAAATAAGCTGAAATAATTTTCAATAAACTATATTAACCAGCTTTTAAAAACACTGGCTTCATAGTTTTTGCTGATGAGAATAGCTCTCTAGAATGCTGGTATAAGTGCAGCTTTAGATCACTTCACACACCCAGGAAATATTCACAGTTGTGCACAAGACAGACACTTTATCCTTATAAGGGAAACAATTGAGGTCAACAAATTAAAAAGTTTAGCTCTGAGGTCAATGACCTTTGTAGACCAGTTCCACAGACATTTCACCATTTGCTGTAGAACACATGGACGTGCACACATAATAGCAAGTATTTGAAATGTTAAGTGTTTTTTTCTTTTTCCATTTATTCTTACACATCCAACTCCATGGTCACTTATTAAAATGAATTTCATGACTTTGCAATCATACCACAAAGTATGAATAAAGTGGGATATGTTCCCCCAAGGATCTGCCTGTATCCTCCCATTCTCACATTAAGGAATTTAGAAAATTTAATAGTAAAAAGTAAATTAATGGGAAAAAAATCAAGAACTTTTAGAAAACAAACCACCTGGGCACACCACACACACACACACATCTGAGAGCCTTCGAATAAAGCAGGAGTGCTCGCCCATGGGTCTTGCAGAATCTGAGCAGAAGGCAAACCACCATGGTGCCTCCAAAGACATGAGGGAGCCCAGGATTATGGTACCAGTTCCCCTGCAAAGGGCAAGCTTTACTCTGTTCAACAAAGAACCTGAGCTCTGGAGTGAAACTGCAATGCCATTTCCCAGAAACCAGGCCCTAAGTCCTCTCTACCTCACCTGTTTCCAGGGAGTGTCAAGCAGTAGGGGAACCAGGAAGGTCAGTGAGGGATAAGAAGCAACTCCCTATACTCAAGGATTCTGCTGCTAGTAATCCCAAACCATAACTACGTCGGGTGGCTGCATGTAAACATTACTGGTAGACTGGTCAGTACCTTGATCCATATAAAAGTCATCCTTTCAGTTCCTGTTCGAACACCCAGGGCAGAGGAATATGGTTCTGTTACCAAGAAAAGGCACATCCTGTCATAACAAGGGTTCTATCACTAACAATTTGGTAAATAGAACATCTGTGCTTAAAAAAATACATGAAGGCATATGCAAAAGCTACTGCTTTGCATGACTTTCACTAATCCTACAATACCACATGAAATGATTCTCATTCCTGAAAGAGTGAACCAACCAATAAGCCTAAAAATCAACAAAGAGAAAAATTCAAGCTTTTCAGATATGTACCTTCTTGAGTCTTCACAATTACACTCATACGTCGCCGGACGGCATCAAAGTTTAAGGTGTGAAGAAGTTCATATCTTTAAGAGAAAAGAAATGAGAAAAGTAAAAAACCTAGAATATACTGAGAAAAATAAAGCACAACAGAAATATGTTAAGATATTTAAACACCTTAACAGATAAGATAGCTATTCTCTTTGCATGAGGGTCACTGGTTGTGTGCACAACTGGTACTTTCCTTTGTCTTAGAATTTCTCTGAACATAGAACATGCTGTCAGAGGATACCAGTGTTAGTTAAGGGGGTATTTATAGTCCCTCACTATATTACCTAAAATGATAAGAATGACCACATAGAAATGGAGGATAAAGAGCTGTCCCACCAAGCCATATTTGGAGGGGTCTAGAAACAGTCCCACTCTGCCAATTTTTTTGGCAGCATTTATGCATGGAGTGCCAGGCACAGTGCTAGGTGCTGGGGAATAGAGGTGAATCTGCCCGAGTCCCCTCCCTTATGTGGGTCACCATATGAAAAGACACTGGGGCATCAGAATACTTGCCCTGAGGCTCACACCTGAACATTCCGAACAAAACAAGGCTTCTGGTTTACAGCAAAGCTGCCTTTATTGGCTCGGCTTGCAATCCTAGAGTGATTGCTTGGACACCAGATAGCAGGTTTCACATATATTCACTGATTTTTCTTGTAGCATGTGTTAGAGACCTGAAATGGCATCTAAATTTGAGAAACATTCCAGGCAGACTCTCATTCTGGCTACTGGACCCAGATGTGAACCAGACTGGAATTTCTACCTCAAACTACAGTTTCTGCCATTCTATGTAAAATGGCTTCTACCCCAACTATATTTACATAAAACTCTGAACTGGGAGAGAAAAGTCCTGTATTTTCAGTGGCATCATTTCCTCTGCTGCCCTGCCTGAATCCATTTAAATTTGACTATGGGGTTAAGAAATGACGAACATGAAACACAGAGCTACTTACTCTTCTACTTCTTTTCTTTGGTTCTCTACTCTCATATGTCCATTTCGATTTCCTAAAAATGTGAACCCGTACCTATCAAAAACAATAAAAAAGGCCGTGTGTATCTCTAAAGAATGGTTAATTTAATTTAATTTTATTTTTTTGAGACAGAGTCGCGCTCTGTCGCCCAGGCTGGAGTGCAGTGGCGGGATCTCGGCTCACTGCAACCTCCACCTCCCAGTTTCAAGCGATTCTCCCGCCTCAACCTCCTGAGTAGTTGAGATTACAGGCGTGTGCCACCTCACCCAGCTGATTTTTATATTTTTAGTAGCGACAGAGTTTCACCATGTTGGCCAGGCTGGTCTCAAACTCCTGACCTCAGGTGATCCACCCACCTCGGCCTTCCAAAGTGCTGGAATTACAGGTGTGAGCCACCACACCTGGTCTAGAATGATTACTTTTCAATGGGGCAATTCATGCTTGTTTATGCTTTTCTTCTCTTTCATATGATCTCAACATATAACTGTACTTTCTTTTCCTGGATAAGTTGGTAACAGAGAAAGTCAATGCCCAGCCACAATTATTGTAACCAAAGGAAAGACAATTTGGGTTTCTGATTCTACAGCTAACACATTGGGTGACCTTTTAGCCACTTAATTATCTTGAAACTCATGGGTAAAACTAGACTTTCGGTTCTCCAATGACGTCAAAATTGCTGGGAGCACCTCAGAAATAACATGTGTTGTACAAAAAGTGGCCACTGTTATGTTATTTGCAAAACATAGTATGAACATTCAGACTTCTGGCTGGCATGCATAAATAGTAAGGCAAGTAATACCCACATGTAACTATTTTCTTTTTGATCTTAACTGGTTACATGTGGGAATTTTCCACAAATTTTTGGCTAAAGCAGTTATGTTTTTTATTAAATAATAGGAGATGTATGTGCTAAGGTCACTGAAGAAAACGGAAAAAAACAAGTAACTTCTGTCCTCCTGTGGTTTCACTTTCTTAGGAGAAGTTTAAGAAAGTATACTTTACTTTTTAGCTCCTTTCACCAAAGCTATTTCATCTGGTGAAGAGGAGATATAGGTTAATTCAGCTGATTCTGTAGCTCCATCAACAGCATCATTTGTTTTGATTTCTACAGTATGACATAAACACAAGGCACGTAGAAACAGCTCTTCTCGATTCTGTGGAACAGTAACAAAATAATGATTGTTATTTTTAATATGATCACTCAGTAACTAGGCAGTGAACGGAGGAAATATATTAATGTGAGAGAATGTTATAACTTCTAGCAAACTTAGTAGCATATATGTATAAATTCCTAACATTCAAATCAGCTATATATTCTCCTAGTACTTAGTAAGAGTTCCTGGTTCTCAGCTAGCATACCCTATAGGCTGTGTTAACTCATTGAGGTTATTGTAGCGCCACCTAAGCCAAAGCAGTGACTTCTTCATGGCCTAAAAGACTTCATTCAGTATCTAACTCACAATCTAGCAATAGCTCAAGTGTAGGGAGACTCTACACTTAAATAATATACACTTAAATAATAAAATAAATTAGTATTTATTTTTAGTATTAAAAATAAATACTAATAAATTTACTGGTTAATTTAATGCCTAGACACTCCTGAGACTTTAATCATTTGAACAGACATCATTCTTGGGGGAGCTTACACTTTAAAAGACAAAGCACAAAAAATTATGATCATTCAGACAAGCAAGCTTTTACCCAAATGTCATTTCCCACAATTCTCTTTACTTGTAAATTCTACTCATTTACAAATTTCAGAAGTATCAGGAAAACAAGAAAGGTAAAGTCAACAATAGTTATTCCAAAGTCACTGGGCACAGTGGCTCATGCCTGTAATCCCAGCACTTTCAGGGGTGGGGGGTGATTACCTGAGGTCAGGAGTTTGAGACCAGCCTGACCAACATGGTGAACCTCTGTCTCTACTAAAAATACAAAAAAATTAGCCAGATATGGTGGCGGACGCATGTAATCCCAGCTACTTGGGAGGCTGAGGCAGGAGAATCGCTTGAATCTGGGAAGTGGAGGTTGCAGTGAGCTGAGATCACACCACTGCACTCCAGCCTGCACAACAGAGTGAGACTCCATCTCAAAAAACAAACAAACAAACAAACAAACAAAAGTCTATGTCATGTGTCCACCTAAAAATTATTTTCTACTATGGAACGTTAACATGCATTCACAGATTGATTTCTTATATAAAACAATAATGCAAATGCACCTTATCTGCTTTGTCAAAACATGTTAAAGGTCCATCAGTTTGAGATAATCCATCAACCTCTTGAGTTACACCTTTATATTTATGCCCATCTATGCAGCATTCAATGAATTCCATGCTGTTTTCAGTGAGTGTTCCAGTCTTATCTGTAAATACATAATCCACCTAAAACAAGGACACAAACATACACACTGTTAGTTTCTTCAGTGTGACTAATTTTTAGTCTGCTGTAACGCAAAGCTATTTTCATATCCATAGGAAATCACCTCTTCTAAGACTTATGTCAAATGTCAGGGAATTACAGAGATAATATTACCAAACAAATGAGGAATAAATTAGTATTTTTAAAGACACTAAAATGGTATCACATGTCTAAGGTAGATCTACTCAAATGTAAAAGATGAATAGAAAAAAATGTTACTATTGGCCAGGCACGGTGGCTCACGGCTGTAATCCCAGCACTTTGGGAGGCTGAGGCAGGAGGACTGCTCGAGCTCAGGAGTTCAAGACCAACCTGGCCAACATGGTGAAACTCCATCTCTACTAAAACTACAAAAATTAGCTGGGTGTGGTGGCACACACCTGTAATCCCAGCTACTTGGGAGGCTGAGGAGGCTTGAATCCAGGAGACAAAGGTTGCAGTGAGCTGAGATCACACCACTACACTCCAACCTGGGCAATAGAGTGAGACTGTGTCTCAGGAAAAAAAAAAAAAGTGACTATTTTATCAAACTAAGAACCCTTCTCATGTAAGTTAACCTATTTTTTTTTTTTTTTTTAAAGACAGGGTCTCACTCTGTCACCCAAGCCAGAATGCAGTAGCCATTACAGCTCACTGTAACCTCAAACTTCTGGGCTCAAGCAATCCTCCCACTCCAGCCTCCCAAGTAGCTGGGACCACAGGCACTCGCCACTACACCAGGCTAATTATGTTGTAATTTTTGTAGAGACAGCATCTCACTATGTTGCCCAGGCTGGTCTCGTATTCCTGGGATCAAGCCTTGGCCTCCCAAAGTGTTGGGATTATAGGCATGAGCCACCATGCCCAGCCAGTTAACCTGTTTGATGTAAAGAAGTTACATAAGTCAGTTTTTCAAGTGGGAAGTAAGACTACAATAACCACTCATTTCTCTCTCTTTCTCTCTCTCACACACACACACACACTCACACTCTTATACTTTGTGGGATAGTATGTACATTACGCATTAAAAATATTTACTAATAAATTAAATGGGATGTAACAAAATAAAACGGAAACTGATGAAAGTTTTTTCCCCTTTTACAAGTAAAATTTTCTAGAAAAATACTGAATTAAAATAAAATGCACCACATTATATAATATACACAAGAATTAATAATAACATTAACAGTTACCTAATTAGAAGATACAGTATACGTCAATAGTGATCAAAACCATAACTGAAATTTCTTTCTTTATACTACACATATTTTGAAAATACTCAAGTTTCCAAATTTAGAAAGAAAGCAGATAGGCTGAAGTATAACACAAGTATATTTTCATAAATAATGGAAAACATAAGCCAAGAAATAAATTTGTCACTAAGATAAATCATTTAGAGCATTTCTATTTTATCTCAGTTTTTTCTCTATTTTTAACATCTGGTTTTTGGAAACCCACAATTTTATCCTCGTTTTGGCAATTTATGCTTAAATAGTTAAAATTATGGGCTGACAGGAACAAGCATAAGCACAAGATTAAGGTTTTTATTATGTAAGGGAGAAAGAGATGAACTACAGCAGTAGTTGCTTTCTAATTATTTTTCAAAGCTTTTCATGGTAGCAGCACTGGCACAAATAGAGCATTCCAATCTTTTTTTTTTTCCTGTTAAGCCGGCCAAGTTTGAACTCTCTCTTTAAATTAATCCAAGTGGTATTACTTGTGTATCATTTAGAGTCTTCCAGTTTAAATGAAATTCTTTGGGGCTTTCTTCTGATCAAAATTATTAACCTTCATTTTCTCCTGAAGGGTGTCCTGGGTTATTTTACCTCCTGCACTTGGATGAGCATTAGGATCTCTTTTGTTAGTGTCGAAGATGGTAGCTTTAAAATATAAAGTACAATTTATTCACCTATATGAAACAGTTTGGGTAGTATGAATCTGGATACGTTGAATCTCAGATATATGCTTACAAATTATACCCAAATGCAGTAATTATCAAACTGTAGAATGCATCACATGTACTTGGAGGTCTTGTTAAAACTCAGATCACTGTTCTATCACCAGAGTTTCTGAATCAGTCGGTCAGAGGTGGGACCAGATAATTTACACTTCTGGGATGCTGCTGGTCCCAGGATCATATTTACAGAACCACCACCCTAATATATGATCTATACTCAGAAAAAGAAGAGGAGCAGATCGACTGTAATTAATTTAACTCTTCTCATATTTTACGGAGAGAAAGGAATGAAGGGGGAGGCTGCTGCTTTCCTCTGACTCTCAAGCAGCCTCTCTTCTTCAAGCCTGCCAAAAAGACTCCTCTGTATCAGTAAGCTCAAAGCCATCATTTGCGTGACATTGTAAAATATATTTGATAAATATATATTTGATCTTCCTTCCTGTTCCCTGACATAAAGCTCCGAAAGCCTTAGTATCTCCAGAGTGATGAGTGGTTTTGTATGCTAATGAGATGACAAATGGTTCGGGGCCCCTAGATAGCTTCAGGATGAGAGCAGGTCACTGGAAAGACCAAGGCATGATTACAGGGTTGGGATTTTCGGCCTCACATCTGACCTGGGTAAGGAGGAAAGAGGGGCTGAAGGTTAAGCTTAACACCAATGGCCAATGATTTAATCAATCATCCCCACATAATGAAGCTTCCATAAACTCCCCAAAAAACTGGGTTCAGAGAGTTTCCAGATAGCTGAACACATGAAATTTCTTGAAGGATGCCTGGAAAGGTCATGGAAGCTCCACGCCCCTTCCCCCATACTTCACCCATCTCTTCTTCTGTATCCTTTGTCATATCCTTTTATAATGAACCAGTAAACATAACTGTTTCCCTGAGTTTTATGACCTGCTTTAGTAAACTAATCAAATCCAAGGAGGGGGTCTAGTAGGACCCCATTTTATAGCTGGTCAATCAGAAGCATAAGTTACAACCTGAACTAGCAACTGGCATCTGAAGTGGGGGGCAGTCTTATGGGACTGAGCCCTCAACCTGTGAGGTCTGACACAATATACTATCTCTAGGTAGGCAGTATCAAAAGTGAATTGGAAGATACCCAGCTGGTGTTTGCTGGAGAACTGCTTGCTTGGTGTATCAGGGAAAAAACTTCACATATCTTGTATCAAAAGTGTTGAGTGGCTATGTGAGAATAACGAAAGAAAAACAGGGTCTTACGGATAACTAACATGTGGGGGTTCCTGGAGGGTGGTGCGCCCAGGGAAGGTATGGAAGCTCAACGCCCCTTCCCTTATATCTCATCCCACATGTCTCTTCATCTGTGTCCTTTACAATATCCTTTATATGAAACTGGTGAACATAAGTTAAGTGTTTTCCTGACTTCTGTCTGCTGCTCTAGCAAGTTAATCAAACCCAAAGAGGGGGTTGTGGGTAGCCCAACTTGAAGCTGGTTGATCAAAAGTTCTGGAGGCCCAGACTTGTGACTGGTGTCTAGGAGGCATGGGGCAGTCTTGGGGACTGGGCCCTCACCCTGTGGGATCTGATGTTATCTCCAGGTAGGCAAAATTGAACTAGAGGACACCCAGTTGGTGTCCACTGTTTGTTGGTGAGAAAAACTGCTCCCTCCCACATTTGGACACAGAAGTCTCTGTGTTGCTTGGTGTGAGAGCACAGTAAAAACACATTTTGGGAGTTTTCCCTGAAACACATATTAATCCCATCATACAGAAACAATCATGTTAATATTTTGAGTGGTAAATGTGTATTTACCACTTGAACAAAAATGTAATCTCATTATGTTTGCTATGTAATCTATTTTTCTCACATACATATACATATATATGTATCTCCATGTCAAGAATATAGATTTACAGAATAACCTTTATGGATTAATTAGTATTTCATTGAATAAACTATAATTTCTAAAAAAAGAAAAAAGACTTTTTTTTCCCTATCTCTTAGTGAGACAACTGCTGTAGGTAGAAAAGGCTCTGAAGTATATGTTGAACATGTGAAATCATCTATTTTGTAGATCAAAAATTACCACACGGTTCAACTTAATGGAACACTTGGACTCCATCTTGGCTCCACCACCTACTAACTCTGTGACCTTAGGAAAATCTCTTTATCTCTATGAACTTCAAATATTAACCTTAACGATACCTGCTGCACAAGAATGAAAAGACTAAAAAATAAAGCTCAATAATAATGATCTATAACCTAAAAGGTGCTATATACGTGGTGACTGTCACTGATGTTCACTTGACCAAAATCAAAGAGCACCAGACTCTGCACTGCCCCACATTTTTTCTGATTGATTATGATCACATTGCTATAGTCAGGTCTGATGTGTGTGTCTCCCCAGTTATATTTTTAAAATTTTGAGGGTTTCTTTTTAACTTCATAACAGTAGCTAGCACACACACACATCCCAGACAGTAAAAGGTGAATAACAGCTACTGGTTTGAATTATTGGAATCAGAATATATACTTATACTATGAAGCGCCACCATTAGGCAGAGCTGCAAGATGGGAAGGCGACATAAAGAGTAGCCCCACAGGTTTTTCAATATGGATTATAATCATTTGGTTGTCTAAAAGATTGATGTCTAATCATCAAAGACTGCATTATTTTCCAACTGAGCTGAGCAGTCCACTTCCTTTTGTTTCTCATGTCAAGCACTGTTCTAAACATATCTTTCTATTTTTAATCCCAGTGTGGGTCACACTAAACGAGGTTAAGCAAATGCTTGCAATGGTATGAATAGGAATTAAATGGCATTGCCTTTAATAACATAAAAAGTTACATAGATCTTAAATTTGACTCAACAAAGAGAAAACAGGTTACACTTAATTTTGTGTGTACTGGTTTACTGAATACTAAATGGCCTAAGCAACTATTTCAAGACTCCTTTGCACTTTCATTTAGGTCATTTCTATACATGCAAACTGATAACAATGGCAAGTTCCTTATACTCTGTATTAACTTAGTGATTTGACTAAATGACAACCACAGCTAGAAATGCAAGGTTTCGTGGGAGAAAGGAGTGGTGACTAAAAGGAAGACTGTAACTTCTTTTCACTCATCAAATTTACTAGATCATTACCCAAAGATCTACTTTACTTTCTGCAGTATTAACATAGTCTAGATGATAAGAAGACTGCATTCCCATAGGTAATATGGAATCTGATGAAATGAAGATCTGAAAGAGGTTAAGAGTCTCATCAAATGGAACCTGACCCAGGCATCTTATCTGTTTTTAGTGAACATTAAGTGTCATATTTGGAATGATGGCTACTCTATTTGTAATAGTAGTTGAGGCTAGCCCCAAGCTAGTCACGCTTAACCTTGGGTAGATTAACACATACAGCCAGGCACTAAATCCAGAACAGGTACATTTGCTCAGCATCCAGAATGAACCACTAAATTAACTGTCAGGGAAGGGTTCACTAAAGCTGGCTTGTATACTCAAAATTTTTTCTCATGCATTCTGCAATTTGATGCCTTTTATTGACATTAGAGCAGTTCTACTCAGATAGCTCTAACCCTGGATGAAAACTTCTGGCTTAAAAGACAATGGTCAGGTATGGCAGCCCATATCACCAACAAAATAATCTTGTGGAAACAATATCCAAAGGAAAAGCCATTTGTCCATTCAATTTTTGTCCTATTCTTAGTGCCTTCATATCTACATGGGATGTAGGACCCCATGGTTTCAGATACTGGTGTCCTGAAGTCAAGTGTAAACAAAATAGTATCTGGAGAGTCCTTTCTACCTTTCAACTGCAGTTGTCATGTGGGTACTTTGATTTAGGCAAAGGCTGTCTCAAGAACAGAAACACAAAGCTGGGACTGTGGAGAGGGTTAAAGTCAGGAAGTAAGAGTTTTGACGTGAGAATGCAAATCAGCCCCATTTAAACAACTGTTGAGGCTCTGTTCCAGCCACACAGTTTCATTAACTCAATTTGGAACTCCCAGTCACAAAAATGACATTTCCACAGTCTTGACATTCTAAATGTCATGAGAATAAAATGCAAGCCAAAAAATTCCTTTGGCTCGCAAAGATCATTACATGACAGAGTAAAATCAAAAAAGGGGAAAACTTCCTCAATACTAATAAGAAAAGTATCTGAGAAATCATCACTTGAAGAATTACAGCCAGACTGTGTTGCACTGGAAAATAAATGCCCGTGTTAGAATGGGGTCACAGTCTGGGTTACACTGGTATATAAAGAAGAACGCATTTTGAGGAGTGCATGCCCTCACATTTTCCCTTCATTGAAATTCTTGTACTGGAATAAATAACTCTGCTTGTTAGGCCTATCTTCTACCTGATCAGAAATGTACCAAGAAAATGTCAATAGGACAACTCTGGTCAATTTTGCTTATGGAACAAAATACATTTATAAAAGAGCCATATTTGCTACCCCATATTCTATCCACAAATGGTTATAGATGGTGATGAAGACTGTTTCCTGTTCCAAAGCAATAGCTAATAAGGTAACATCACCCAGTTCCAAGAATTTCAGTAACATTCAAATTTAATACATAAATTGCATCCTTCTCAAAAATGCCAGCAAAAGAACTGATGCTGTAACTATGAAAACACTGCTTACCTTCATTACATGCCTGCATTAAAGAATTTTCTCCGAATCATTTTTCCAAATGTGACATGATCACATATATTGGTAATCCAGAATACATAAAAAGGTATTTTCAGTATGTTGACAAATTATTTTAAGTAAAAAAAAAAAAAAAAAAAAGCTCTAACCTGACCAAGTTCTTCATTAAGGTCTGATGTGTTAACCAGGGCTCCTTCATTAATTTCTTCATCATAAAAGTCCTTATCCCATGAGATGAAGAAGGAGCCTAAGAATTTCTGCATTTCCACTGTGACGTACATGGAGACAGGAATGATAAAGTTGAATAGAACCATAAATGATAGGAAGTCGGTGAACATTTTTAAAACCTAAAATAAAAGAGATAGTTCATGCTAATTAGACATACAATTCCATCAGACCAATATAATATAAAGGAAGAATTAATTTCATCTTTATTTCAATGCCGAAACCACTGCTCTTGCTATCAAGATGGAACTTCCCAATAACACTACATCACTGTAATCAAAATTATCACAGTATGTGAGAATAATATTTAAGAACACCCTCAATTTTATCATTATTCTTCAGTACATATGACTTCAAGCAGTACTTTTTCACCTCTTTAAGTTCTCTTTGCTCACTCCACCCTAAGATATGAATGTGAGATCAAAGTTCGTATGTAAGCATTCATTATGCTTTTATCGTGACATCTCACATACTCCTATATTATATTAAAATGCCAAAGCATCTTGCCAAATTGTTTCATCTTAAATTCTTATATAAAGAGCTAAAAACAAGTACAGACGCCTAAAGTAAAAGAAAAAAAAAACTCTAAATCTTCTTAAATATTTATTGGCTTAGAGCCACCATGTAATCAAGAGAAAATTCAGAAGCTTACAAAAGGTGCAATTTCCCTGAGCAGCATTTCAGTGAAGGTTGGCTCAGTCACAAAGTTCTAGAGTTTCAATTTTCAGCAGAAAACAAATTACCTTCAAAGTCTCTCGCTCTTTCTGAGTCTTTTGGTTATACCAAGGTTCATCATTGTATGGGGTACTCTGCCAAACATACTTTAGAGTAGTGCATACTGCGGCTTTGGTCAGTAAGATAAATAAATATACAATCAGGAAAGCATTAATAGATCTGAAAAATAAGATAGCATGGATTTTAAAATCACCTAATTATTAATACTTAAGATATCAGCCAGATATGAATTAAACTACTGAGTCATCTAAAGCTTTTTCTGTGTACGACGCATAACTACAGCACAAGCCTTTGTGTATAAACCTCAGTTATCATAGCTGCAGCATTACTTTCAAGTGGCAAAATGAAAATCTGGCCATGAACTGTTTATTGACCACCAATGCTCTCCCAAGTGCAATGGCTGACTAGCTGAACACACCTTAGTAAGGTTCCTGTAAAGTGACAGGAGACGTACACACATGCACATATACACACACCATTACTTACTCAACCCTTATAGAAGGAGTATCTTGTCTCCATTTCCCTGAATCCTAAATGTTTGGGGTAGAGGGCACGGTAGCAATGTGAAATCCTCAAGCTCGGTGTAGGTTCTTTCAGTTTGAAAGTGGAGCTACGGAAAGGGTGCCAGTGATATACTGGTTATCCATGCCAAATATAGGGTGAAGTCTACGGCTGTGGCACCTGGCTTGAGGATCTACCAGGTAATGCTTCAATAGGTGCCAGGAGACTATTATCTATATTATAGAACCAACTTGCATATAGCAACTAAAGGACTCCAAACTATTAACTCCACTAGCAAAAAGGAATGAATTTATAGTTCAGGTAAATTCTGCCCTTTAATAGCTATGTGAGCTTCGGTAAGTCACATACCATCTCCAAGACCATTTCCTCATCTGTAAAGTGGAGAGGTTAACATGAATTATTTCACAGTGTTCTTCAGAGGACTAAACCAAATCAGACACACAAATCATTGAGCACAGTTTCTGGTACATAAACAAGTGCTTAAAATAGTAGTTGCTATTATAATTGATGTTGTTTTTTGTTATGCTTGTTACTTGGAATTACCGAGAAAAGTAACTATTTTAATCAATAATGACTAAATAAATTGTGGTGCATACTAACTTTTCAACAGCAGAACGTTTCTGAGATTTCCCTTGGTAGTTCAAAGCCATTTTGGTTTCCATTCCAGTGTAAACAGCAACTCCTAAGAAATTACAGAATATAATGAAAACTAAGAACTTGTCAACCAACTCCTCACCCAGCTGGCTCTATGAATTTTTAAGTCTATAAAAGTGGGAAATCTAGGCCCCCTTCCACTCACCAGTTGTATATCATTTATAGTATAATTTTAATTATATATAGTATTTGTCATATTTCGTCTTAGTTTACCACCTTATAAATTCCCAACATCTAAATATACGTTTAGATTAAATGGGAAACCTGCCATGTTTACTTTTTAATATGCACTATTTATTCACAGCCTTTACAAAGCATATTTTTTGATAAGTATATCTTAAAAATTGTTCACCATATATCTTCTCGGTATTTTTTAGCGTAGCTCCTTTCAGCAAGAGATTTTCAGGTCCCAAAGACCTAAATAAAAAATGAACACAGCTTATCCAAACAAGCCAATAGCATCAACAACTCTGGGGACAGATTTTGCCCTGACACACACCTATTTCCAAGGGGTTCAGAATGTATCTGTCTACTTATACCATATGCTTACTCCCCAGGACAAGCTGAAAGGTCCTTCATTCTGAAGTTACTTGAGGGTACAGCACAGATGGAAGCACAGTACGGGAGTAGCCAGCAACACACAGAGGCAAAACAATACATGGGGGGATAAAAGGATTATGAATCATAGATAGCAAGACGAGAACAGGACAGAGCAGCAGATCGCAAGACACAAAAGCAGAGAGTCACGGATAAAAGACTGGGAATGCAAACGTCAAGGTGGGAAAAATACACTGACATATTTGGAAAGAATAAACCCTCCTTTTGGAGGATCACTGGGGACCCTGTATTTCTTTAACTTCTTTTGGAGTGTGGCTGTAAAGGCCAAGTGGAAAAGTTGCGGTAATTAATACGATGATAGAAGAGGAAAGAAAGCATCCCTTTTTGTATGAACTGCTTGATAAACTGTATGAAGGCTGATACAATTTATCATTTTACTGAAGTTTTAATTATCATTTTAATGAAGACTTTCATTTTACGTAAGTCCAGGTAGTTCTTCCAGCATTTTACCCACTGCTTACTTTCTCAATTACTCTCCCACTGTTCTCCATGTGTAATTTCAATGTTGTCAGCCACTCCACAACCAAGGATAATAAATACCATGGCTAGAACAGGTTTGGGAATATCATCCAAAGTGTCTGGAGCTCTGCTATTTTTGAAACCCTAAGTATTACTTCTAACAGCCCCCTCCCCACAACACAGAGACCCTATTACCATAACCTTACCAATCACAAGGTTAGCTGCTTATTCACCTTCATATTCCTTTTTTGTTTTTGAGATGGAGTCTTGCTCTTGTTGCCCAGGGTAGAGCGCAATGGCTCAATCTTGGCTCACTGCGACCTCCGCCTCCCGGGTTCAAGAGATTCTCCTGCCTCAGCCTCCTGAGTAGCTGGGATTACAGGTGTGTGCCACCACGCCCAGCTAAATTTTGTATTTTTAATAGAGACAGGGTTTCACCACATTGGCCAGGCTGGCCTCAAACTCCTGACCTCAGGTGATCCACCCACCTCAATCTCCCAAAGTGCTGGGATTACAGGCGTGAGCCACCGCACCCGGCCTGTATTCCTTTCTATAATAGAAAGGTATTTGGCTATTTTAGTTGATTTAAAAGAAAATTAGACCCCCCTCCCCACGCAACCGAAGGACAAATTAAAGAAACAACAAACTTACCTGGCAACAGCCTCAAGACTATTACTATAGATGTTGATTCGCCCAACAAATCTGTAAAAAGAACAAAATTGCAAATGTGTTTTCCACATCCAGGTGAAATCCATGTACCAGAAATATGAGAATGAATGAAAATACAAATAATAAAACAGAGATAGATAAAACTGTGAATGAACTACAAATGCCTATTATATTTCTGGGGAAAAAAAAGTTATGTTGAATTGATAAGGTGTATAACATTTTCATATAATTTTTAAATAACATGACGGGATTATAGGAGCAGAAACAAACGTTGTCAATTGATTTTCAAGTTCTGTTTAACATCATGCAAGCACACAACACCTCTCTCTTTTATAAGGTATATAAATAACGTAACTTCCATCTTGGATCGTGTGAAGAAAGGTTTCTGGTCCTAAAATACAATTTTCAAAACCGCTAGTTCAGTAGTTCTTCCACTCGAGTGTGCATCAGAATCACTGGAGCAGTTATTAAACCACAGATTTCTAGGTCCCATCCCTGAGCTTCTGATTCAGGTTCCCCAGTAATGCTGCTGCTGCTGGTCCTGAAACCACTCTTTAAACCATAGTACTAGTCTTAGACAGTGAACACTTGAGTGCCATCTTGGAAATGTCCAACCTGTGACTTGTAGTTGATCTCAATACTGAGCTTGACCCAATCACTTAATATAATAGGTGTATGGTAACCTGTATTTTTGCAAAATAAGGTAAAAATACCTAATCCCTTGTTAACATGAGTGTTTTATAAGCTGCATTGTAAACAGCATTTTCCCCAGAAAATAGAAATTACTCATATACACAAAATATGAAGGTTTGCTCATTCATTCATCATATATTAATTGTGCCAGCGCTATACTAAGTGCTGAAGATATACTAATAATCAAAAAAGAAATGCTCCTTGCCCTATAAAAGACAAGTAAATAGGCAATTACGATACAAGTGCTTACCACTAGAGTGACAGAAGTACAAGGTATTCTGAAGGCACAGAGCAAGGCATTCAGTCGTCTAAGGAAATTAGGAATAACCTTCCCTGTCCTATCATTCTCCTTCATACTTAAAGCAACTGAAAAATATGGGGGCTGCCCTATAAATATGCAAGGGTACAGATATTGTTCTCTAGCTCAGGCAGAATAAGTTACTCCATTTTCTGTGATTCCATAGACCTTACACTCACCTCTATTATCACCTTGTATAAGTTTAGCTTTATTACTTTATCTCTTTTGCTCACAGTGAGTCCCTTGAAGGCAGAGAATAGCTGTTACACTTTCTGGCCCTAGTTCCTATCATCAAGGTGGATACGGAAGAGGAAAGGAAAAAGGAAAGAAAAAATGATGAGAAGGAGGGAGGTCATAGTTCTTGAAGTAGAATGAATACTTTGTTTTTCCACTAGTAGGTGTTAGTGTAAACTACATCCAACCACTTGGTCGCTCATTATGACTAACAGCGTGCATGAACAAGATGGGTAATGGATGCCATCTGCAACGGTAGAATAGGATAAAATTAATTAGCTGACATGGGGATAAAACCTGTTACGCTACCCTCATTAGTACTATGCTCTAATCAACCAAACTAACCAGTCTTGAAATCAAATACCAAATTTTTGACAACTCACAATGACTAATAATCAGCAAATCTACTCCAGAGAGCCTAAGTATAGTAAAATAGAGGAAATTACATCATTTTACTCATCCCTTAACTGTTTACTGTGGACAAGAAATAGGCTATTTGCAATCCTTAGTGCATCATGATCATTGTAAGAAAGGATAGAGCCTACTAATTGCATGAAGAGGCTATCCTCCTCCTCTCTTTAATGTTAGATGGCATGTAAAAGGATTTGTTTTTTATTTAATTACTCTGGTTACTGCGTCAGTCTGATAGATCAGCTTTACAGGGTAACATAATCTAAAATTTTGACATATGGCCATGTTTACAGTAATAAAAATAAAAGAAAAATCATAAGATACCTGGGCCCACAATGAATTATCCTGGGCTGATAGTGAACAAGGCTGATTTGATTCATTTTTCTGCCAGAAGGAAGGAATAGCCCATAAAAACACAAATGAGAGTAGGCTGCTAAGTGGTGGGTGTTTCTTTTGCAATACTATTAGCAAAGAGAAGCAGAGCCAAGAAACAGACGTAAAATGAAACCAGGTGATTCTTACTTGTAGAGGTCAGGTTGAGGCTGTTCACATTCAATTGCTGCTCGGAGGGTATCAATGGATTCTGCTGTACACAGTGCAATGGTATCACGTACTGCATAATGTGTCTAGTTGAAAGCAGAAGAAAAAGTGAAAACCAAAAAAACTGTTTCTTTTCATAATCATACACCCAACTGACTTCAGGAACAAATTTAGTACGTTTTAGTAAGAGGCTTTGGCAGAATAAACAAATATTAACATTTCCCACTAAATAAGTTTTATGGTATTATTATGAAAATATATTACAAATAATTAGAAAGATAACCTGCTGCAAGGGGGGTTTCAAAGACAATTAAATACCTAAAAGCTCTTCTTGACACCGACAGCTGAGAAGATTCTATTCACAACATGCATATAATTAACTGGAACCACGTGAAAAAGCTAATACTTTTTTTTTTCCTATTTACAGAACTGAGACTTATTATTTTGCTCACTATAGTGTATGGGCAATGGAGATATACACATATGAATTGAACATAACCTTTTTGGTCACAAAAATGCTAAAATTTTGCCAACAGCAAGAAAAAAATCATTAATAGTTCCATTACACAAATAGCTTAATTAATGATCTTGAAAATGTTCAATATGGATACATTTTGTACGAGGGGCAGGGAGATGATGTGTCTTGCAATAGTCAGATAATTAGAATATTCTACTAGTATATATTATGCACTTGATTCATCCAGAACTCAAGGCAGGTGCCAATAAACCCATTTATAAATCATCAAACAAGGGCTAAAGCAGACGCAAAGAGCTCACCACTTAGGCAGAAGAGAAAGTTGTTGTCATCGTCTTGGGGGAATATTACGGCAATGTCTGAACTACATTTAAAACTAACTCCTGATTTTGAAAACCTCTGTACTTTTTAGCTGATTTGATCAGAACAACTTAACTGAAAAAAGAAACTACCTGAAAGTTTTCTTACTCTAAACAACTTTTTCACTATCAGGAAATCTTTATGTACATTTCTTGATTTATATCCCTAAATTGTAACTTTGTTTTTGAACAGGTTAAAAGCAGGTCATTACCATGCTTTTGAAATACAGAATTAATCATCCAATAGGTAAAGGTTCTTTTTTACATACTGAGTCCTAGTCTTCAACTCCAGGTGGAATAAACAGAGGAGCCCTCCAAGGATATATATACCCAGAGGTGAACCACTAGAGTAACCCTCCTTAAAGGCAGCATAGAGAGGATACATCTTCATGCCCTGTGGAGCTCTGGACCATGGCCAAGAAAACCGACTGTGCCAGAAAGTGTATGAGGGAAATAAGTTACCCCCATTTAACCAAATTTACTTTAAGTCACTTATAATTATAAGTGAGTTATAATTTGTTATACGTACATAAAATGTTGCTTTATAACTTACTTATAAAGCAAACATTTTCCAAACTACACCCGACTTTTATTTTTATTTTTTTTGAGATGGAGTCTTGTTCTGTCACCTAGGCTGGAGTGCAGTGGCGTGATCTTGGCTCACTGCAACCTCCGCCTCCCGGGCTCAAGCAATTCTCATGCCTCAGCCTCCTGAGTAGCTGGGATTACAGGCACCCACCACCACGTCTGGCTAATTTTTTTGTATTTTTAGTAGAGACGGGGTTTCACCATGTTGGTCAGGTTGGTTTCGAACTCCTGAACTCAGATAATCCGACTGCCTCAGCCTCCCAAAGTGCTAGGATTACAAGCGAGAGCCACCGCACCCAGCCCTAAGTTATTTTTAAATAGCAATCAAATTACTCCAGGTTGGGTTTCTTATGTCCCAAGAATATACATTTTTAATGAAAATATACAACATTTTAGGAAAAAAAATAGATCAAATTGTAAGGTTAGCATACATGAAGCTATTTGTATAGTTACACAGTTTAAGCCTATGATTACTCCCATTTTAAAGAGTCTAAAATAGGCTGTGTCAATATTAAATTCAAGCAGTGCTATAAAAATTGTGGTAGCTTTTACTTGGGGCTTAGTTTCTCCACACCTAATTACCAACCACCCTTTTATCCAAAGATGAATGTTTGCTTAGAAGTTAAAAAACAATTATATAACAATTGTTTTCAAGTATAAAACCTAAGAAAAAATAAAAATAAGAAAAAATAAAAGATTAGAGGGTGGTGGGAGGCAGTATTGTATGACTATCCTGAGATCCAAATGTTTAGGTAAGGTTTAGTCTGTTACCTTGCAATTGGATTCCCCATCAAGACTGGCTGTAGTGACATAACAGGTTCCATCAGTGGTGCAAGATGATAGAAGAATAAGATCACAGGGAAAGGTTTCATCTGCCTGTACTTCTACTACATCACCAACCTAGAATTGAGAAATAAATATAAATATGTTAAATTCCAAACAAAGCATTCATTATACTCATACAAAAGTCAAAACATTAGCAAGAGATTATCTCTAGCTCTGGGGCTTTGAGAGTATCTCAGCATCCTACAGCATGTGAAAGGTGACGAAAGTATATTACTCAATATTCAGAATCCACTTTAAAGTCAGAAGGACTTAGGATGCTTTCAGATTACCTTAGCACTGACCTTTACCTTTAATAAATGATTCTGACACCGTTTGCTCTCTGATATTTCTTGCACAAATGTTTGATAAAACAATGACATTATCACTTCATGAATGGATCAAGAAAATCTACATGTCACAAATTGGGCACTTCATGAACACTGAGCAGCCACACTCTCACTCTGGACCACACATATTTCAACATGCTTTGCCTGCCATGTGATACCAACTGTGTTGTTGGGTGCCAGGTCCTTCTTCGGTGCTCAGGAAATCCCAGTTAATTAGAGAGGCATTGATTTTTCCCATAATATTTGAATTTTTTTTTCTACAGGTCACTTTCTATGAATTCACCTGCTGTCAGGAGAATCACTTAATACAGCAATAAGAAACAATTTCTTATCAGCAAGTACCCAAAGCTCAAGGAGAGGAAAAACCTGAGAGAATAAATGAGGAATAATTTAATAATGTAGGGTTAAGTAAATCATAACCGTTAAAAGTTTGGACTCTAACCTGACTTCTTGTCCCAGCTCCACCACTTAACCGTATGACGACCTTAAATAAGTGTCTTAGATGATTGCAACTACCTCAGAGAATTAATGTGAGCATGAAATGATGATACAAGAAAAGTACTGAGCAAAGTGCCTGGCACATATTAACCACTTCAAAGGTGTTAATTATAATTATTACCAACATCCTGCAACTACTTTACTCCCAACTTATGAATAGTCATAACATTTTTTTGGAAAGATGTAAGAAATCCTCCAGTCTGGTGCTTCCCAAGATTTTCACATCATGGTACATGTTGAAAATTATAAATAATATTTTTGTACAGCACCTTCAGGTAAAGGGAAGAGGCTGCTGGATGCAGAAGATAACCCACTTTAGAAGGGAGTCAATATTTGGCACAGTGACCTAAACACACTGACTGTGAAATGCTAGGTAATACATGCAACACCTGACCCTATTTGCAATATGGTTTGGCAGATAAAGATGAGGATTTCAAGACCTATTCAGGAACAATTTTATTTTCTTTGCCAATCTTAATCACTAGCCAAGATCAACAGCATCAATAATTGAACTAATTTGTAAACAATATTTTGTTTTGTTGGATTGTTCCTTCTTCACTCACATAAACACTTATGTTGCTTACATAAAACCACAATTTATGCTTACATATGCAGAAGGGGGATAACAAACAGAATCCTAACACATCTTACAAGAAGGAAATACCCATTACAGGTTGCAAGATGACTCTCAGGCATTGATAAATAAAACACATAAAGAGAGCATTTTTTTTCAATGGTTAGGATGTAGTCAGATATGAAATATAAAGGCCCCTACATCTGCAGTGCAAGCTCCGACTGATGAGATGGGTAGGAGTCAGATCACAAAGGGCTTGGCAGGCCAGCCTAAGGGATTTAGGCCTCACCCTAAAGGTAAAAGGATAGGTATAGGACTTTTAAAGACAAGGAATAACATGATCTAGTTAGACAATGAACTCTAGAGGTCTATTTACCATTTTAAAAGCCACAATAGAACATCACCACCTCCCATTACAAACATTAGGAAAAAAATGGATAATCTAAAAAATAGTATGTATTTTTTTAGTCCATCAGAGAGCTGAGGTTGCAAAGCAACCAAGTGAATTGAATTTCAAAGGGTAACAAGTGTTTCTGAGGAGAGACAGGACAGATGAACTTTTTCATAACTGACCAAGCATAGAGGGAAGAGATGGCTACCACAAAAGTCGGTAAGAAGAAAACAACTAGATTTTCAACCAATTCTTAAAGACTGGGTGTGAGCTAGTATGACAGTTCAGAAACTCTACAAGCCTGGGAGACAAGAAGAGACCACAACCATTCACCAGCTCTTCTCTAGAGGCTTCTACTCAGTGTTCATGAGAAAGCATACGGGCAGGAGACCTAAAAGAACCTTTCTCACTGGTACAGGCGTACAAGTGATGACTGACTGCTGTGAAGAAACAGGCACAAAAATAACACACCAGAACCATGGACCCCTTTCTCATATTAAGCAAACCCCATCTGCATCTAGGAGAAAGGCAGGAAACGTTCCCTGGCATAGTCTCAGGGAAACATCACTACTGTTAGAGGAGAGGTAGAAACAAAAGTGACCTGCTACAGGGGATGGGACCTGCTACAGGGAATGGGACAGGAAACCTATTCATACCAAGAACCTGGCACTGATACAAGGTAGAAGTTCAGTGACTATGGGGGCGGGGGCAGGAATATTGAGAAAGTCTTCCCCTGAGGCTTTGGTGCATATGGCCTGCTTAATATTGTGATTGGAACAAGAAAACCAAAAAACCATTCTGTTCCCGCCAAGAGCCTTACATTGAGTAACTGAGTAACAAACAAGAAAGAGCAGTCTACCACTGGAGAAAAAGCAAGGGAACGGGGGTGGGGTGGGGGTGGGGGTGGGGGCCGGAAGGGGGCACCCTCTGTGACTCGGGAGTACAGGATGTGCCGAAGCAGACAGTAGAACAGGAACACCATCAAAAACTCTCCGGGACACCAGGCCCCACACAAAGCTCAAGGTAATAAGGTAATGGTGTTCTACCACTTAAGGAATTTGAAGTGGCACACTAAAAACATCAAAAACCAAAGCCAGCCCAACTCTTGACTAGACTGTCTCAACCCCCAACAATAGTGGCCTGACAGAAGAAGCCAGGCCCATTTCAGAACACATATACCACTGACCTCAGTGAATAACATTCTTTTACATACAATGCCCAAAATTCAATTAAAAAATGAAATGCACAAAAACACAAGCAAAACATGAGCCATCATTGAAAGATAAAGTAGTCCGTGAAACCAGACCCAAAATGTCCAGATTTTGTAATTTTGAAACAGGGACTTAAAAATAGCTATGATTAAGATGTTAAATGGGTGGGGTGTGGTGGCTCATATCTATATTCCCAGCACTCTAGGAGGCCAAGGTGGGAGGAACGCTTAAGGCCAGGAGTTTGAAACCAGCCTCGGCAACTTAACAGAACCCCATCTCTACAAAAAATAATTATAATAATTAGCCAAGTGTAGTTGCACACCTATAGACCCAACTACTCTGGAGATGGAGGTGGGAGGACTGCCTGAGCCCAGAAGTTCAAGGCTTCAGTAAGCGATGACTGCGCCACTGTACTCCAGCCTCGGCAACAGAGTAAGACCCTGTCTCTTGCAAAAAAAAAAAAAAAGAAGAAGAAGATATTAAATGGTATGGCATTTAGTGGAAAAGGTAGACAACATAACAGTGGATGAAGAATGCTGGCAGAGAGATGGATATTATAAAAAAACGAAAATGTAAAGTTAGAAATGAAAAACATGTTATCAGAGATGAAGATTTCCTTCAACTAGTGGACTGGGCACAACAAAGGAAATAATCACTATTTTTGAAGACAGAGCAAACTAAAATTATCCAAAGTGATATATAAACAGGAGAAAAAGGAGTGTATTTAAAAAAACAACAAATTACTCAAGGGAGAAAATATCAAACAGCATAACAGTCATGTAATTGGAGTACCAAAAGAATAGAGAGAATGAGGCTGAAAAAACATTTCAAAAAGATAATGACCAAGAATTATCCAAAGTTAATCAAAGTCAACAAACAATAGATCCAAGAGAACTTCGAGAAGGATAACTACGATGAAAAAAATGTAGGCATATCATAGTCAAACTGCTGAAAACTGAAAACAGAAAAAAAAATGTGAAGGCACCAATGAAATATTATATACACAAGAACAAGAATAGAAATGAAACAGACTCATTAGAAACTATGCATACCAGAAGACAATGGAATAATATATTTAAAGTATTAAAAGAAAAAAAACCCCTCCAATCCATAATTCTATATAGCCGGAAAAATATTTTTTGTAATTGAAGGTAAGATAAAAAACTTTTCCATAGGAACATTCACTTCTAGCAGATTTACACTATAAAATACTACAGAAAGTTCTTCATGGATAAAAAATAAGGCACTATACGAAAATTTAAATCTACATAGGGAAATGATAAAAATGTGGGTAAATATGAAATATAGTTCTTATTGTTAATCTTTTAAAAACAGTTTTAGGCCGGGCACGGTGGCTCCCACTCGTAATCCTAGCACTTTGGGAGGCTGAGGTAGGCAGATCACCTGAGGTCAGGGGTTCGAGACCAGCCTGGCCAAGATGGCAAAACCCCGTCTCTACTAAAACTACAAAAATTAGCCACACGTGGTGCCGCATGCCTGTAACCCCAGCTACTCAGGAGGCTGAGGCAGGAGAATCACTTGAACTCAGGAGGCAGAGGTTGCAGTGAGCCAAGATCGTGCCACTGTACTCCAGCCTGCGTGACAGAGTGAGACTCTGTCTCAAAAAAAACACAAAAAACAAAAAAACAGGTTTTAAAAAGATAATTACAACCTAGTAATTCTGCTCTCAGTTATATACTCAAAAGAGTCAAAGGCAAAAACTCAAACAGATACTTATATATCAATGTTCACAGCAGCACTATTCAAAATAGTCAAAAGTCAGAAATAACTCAAATGTCCATCAACATATAAATGGATCAACAAACTGTTATATATATATATAATGGAATATTATTCACCTTTAAAAGGGAAGAAATTTCTGATACATGCTATAACATGGATCAACCTTGAACACATTACGCTAAGTGAAAGAAGCCAGACATAAATGGACAAGTATTGTATAACTCCACTTACATAAAGTATTGAGGATAGGCAAATTCATAGAAACAAAATGTATTAATAGAATAGAGGCCACAAGGGGCTGAGGAAGGGGGAAATGGGAAGTTACTGTTTAATTAATAGAGCTTTGTTTGGGATAATGGAAAAGTTGTGGAAATGGACAGTGGTGATGGTTGTACAACATTGTGAATGTACTTACTATAAAAAAAATTGTACACTTAAAAATGGTTAAACGGGGCCTGGCGTGAGCCCAGCACTTTGGGAGGCTGAGGCAGGCGGATCACCTGAAGTCAGGAGTTCGAGACCAGCCTGACCAACATGGAGAAACCCCGTCTCCACTAAAAATACAAAAAAATCAGCCGGGCATGGTGGCACATGCCTGTAATCCCAGCTACTTGGGAGGCTGAGGCAGGAGAATCACTTGAACCCAGTAGGCGAAGGCTGCGGTGAGCCAAGATCGCGCCATTGTACTCCAGCCTGGGCAACAAGAGCAAAACTCCGTCTCAAAAAAAAAAAAAGTTAAATGGTAAAATTTATTTTATATATTTTATTACCAAAAAACACAACTCACAGGCAAAAATAGTAACATATTGTGGGCTTTATAATATGTAAAGTAAAACGTATGACAACAATAACACAAAGGGTATAAATGAGGAAATGAAAATATGCTCTCTGAACACAATGGAATTAAATTAGAAACCATAACAAAAAGGTATCTAGGCCAGGCACAGTGGCTCACGCCTGTAATCCCGGCACTTTGGGAGGCCGGGGTGGGTGGATCACCTGGGGAGTTCGACACCAGCCTGACCAACATGGTAAAACCTCATCTCTAACAAAAATACAAAATTAGTCAGGCATGGGGGCGCATGCCTGTAATCCCAGCTACTTGGGAGGCTGAGGCAGGAGAATCGCTTGAACCCGGGAGGCGGAGATTGCAGTGAGCCAAGAGTGTGGCACTGCACTCCAGCCTGGGTGACAAGAGCGAAACTCCATCTCAAAAAAAAAAATAACAACTAGAAAATTCCCAAATATTTAGAAATTGCATAACAAACTTCTAAATAACCCATGAACTGAGGAAGTAGAGAGAAATTAGAAAATATTAAACTAAATGAAAATGTAAACATAATATATCCAAATTTGTAGGCTGTTGCTAAAGCAACACTTGGAGGAAAATTTACAGCATTAAACATTTATATTAGAAAAGATGTTCAAATAAACTCCTTTAACTAAATCTAACCTAACACCTCATTTTTACCCAAGGAGCTTCTTCTTTACCTCTTAGCATTGTTCCTCACTCTCTGCCCCAAGCCGTACGTTTTCACACTCTGCCTCTCTAAATTTTACAATCTATTTCATGCCCATCTCATGTGAGAAAACTGTTTTCATTCCCGTTTTCTAAATTCAGAGTATTTTTTTTCAGAAGCACTCACTGGGTTCTGACCAGTTACCGCCTTGTATTTTTATTCTTTTAGCATTATGTGGCATGACTACTAAGTTAAACTATAAAACTTCTTGAGAGCATGAACCATCTCTTTTCATTGTTTGTAACCCTTCTAGAACTCAGCACAATATTTCAACACATTTTGGTTGATTCATTGGTTGAAGTACTAGAGTATAACTTTCATTTCTGTTTGGCACTAAAGCATAACATATGATTGAGAGGTGTCTTACTACGTCTAGTTTCCGGTATTTGCCAAAAAATACTCCTTCCATTAAAAATAATAGCGTCTTTACACTGGAATTCCTCAAGTCCTGTTACTAAGTCTCATTCTCTATGCCGTATGAAATTCCATCCAGTCTCATGGCATCATATGGTACGTACAGACTGATGACACCCAAATTTCTACTTCTATTTAAAGCATCTCCTCTGAGCTCCAGGATTGACAACTCCAACTGTATGTCTAATAGGTTTCTCAAACTTAACATAGCCAAAAGTGAATTCCGGATTTCTCTTCACTCCCACCTCTGTCCCTAAATCTGTCTTTCTCCTAGGTTTTCCCATCTTATTTAAAAGCACCAGCATTTTCTTTAATAGCACTATCTAATTCACTCAGTCACTCAGGCCAAAACCAGGAAGGCTATCTTAATTATTTTATTTTTTCTGTTTCTCTCACCCACTACATCCAATAAATCACTAAATTCTGATGATTCTACCTCCAAAAAATATCCTGAATATATCTATTTCCCTCAAAATCTAAACAGGTAGTAGAGAGTTATAGTTCAGAGTGTGGACTCTACACCTAGGCTGCTTTACTTCAAATCCCAGCTTTCCAGCTTACTGGGAGTGGGAAAGTTCCTTAACCTCCTTATGCCTCGGTTTCATCATTTGTAAAGAGAGGATAATACAAATACCCACTTCATATGGCTGTTGTTGAGGGTTAAATGAGGTAATAGAATGTAAAAAAGATTGCCTGGTATATACTACATACTATATAAATGGTGACTACTATTTTTATTATTGTTATCAATACTACTATCATCCTAATATAAGTCCTTATCATTTTTTGCGTAAGCTATATCTCTCTGATTGTACATTTGCCCATGCTTTCATTTTGCCTCTCTCCAGTTTTATTTTAAAAAATCATCAAGTCACTCTCCGGCTTTAACACTTCAAAGACTCCCCACCATACTGAGGATGCAGACCAAGTCTCTCTCTTGCTCAAAAGGAGTCTCAACAAACTCTTTCCCCCTACTCCCCAGCCAAGCAATCTGCTATTTAGAGACTGCCGGCTAATAAGCATCTCTTCCCACACAGTTACACTCCAGAAACAGCTACATCAAATAGTATCTCACACAATAATTTAATCACAATAGTTTCACATTTATTTAATCAAGATTATACCTGGTTGAGTTCAGCCTCAAGGCAAAGAAGCTTGGTGGAGGGAAAGTGAAAAATGGGGGCCTTTGTAAAGGGGAGTGGGGTGGAGTGTCAACAAAATCAGAAAGAGGAAATGAGAGAAAGGGAGAGATGTAGGAGGACTTTGCCTGCTTTGCAATTTTACGTAGTGTACTGGGAACAACAGACTGGATGCTATGAATCATTTAGGCAGCCTTTTGTTTTTGTTTTTGTTTTTTTGAGACAGGGTCTCACTCTGTCACCCAGGCTGGAGTGCAGTGGCTCGATCTTGGCTCACAGCAGCCTCAACTTTTTGGGCTCAGGTGATCCTCCCACCTCAGCCTCCCAAGTGGCTGGGACTGGTTGGCTAATTTTTTTTGGAGAGACAGGGTTTCGCCATGTTGCCCAGAATGGATTCCAACTCCTGGACTCAAGCGATCCACCCAACTTGGCCTCCCAAAGTGCTGGGATTACAGGCATGAGCCACTGTACTCAGTCTGCCTTTGGTTCTTATGCTGATCAATAATGATGAGTTTCTACAACTGTTTTGAAAACTTCAGATCTTAAACTAACCTAGTTCAGCACAAGTTCCCCCTTGACCAGGATGTAGAGAATAGAGAAAAGAAAAAGTAGAAAAAGGAAGACATTCTATGTCAAACACTGGTGACTCTCCCACTCTGTAGTATTCCTCCCATCATTACTGTAAGAAGATGCGAGGAAACTGAACTATTGTTGGGCATATGGAGAACTCTTAAAATTCAATAAGAAAACAACCTGCTTAAAAACTGGGCAAAAACTAAGCAGCATCTCACCAATGAAGATATACACATTGCAAAGAACCATATGAAAAGAAAGTCCATATCACATGTTATCAGTGAAATGCTAATTAAGACAAAAGTGAGATAGTACTACACGCCTGTTAAAATGGCCAACATACAAAGCACTGACAACATCAAAACCCAGTCAGGTTGTGGAACAACAAGAACTCCCATTCATTGTTGGTGGGAATGCAAAATGATACAGCTACTTTGGATGATAGTTTGGCAGTTTCTTACAAAATGAAACATACTCTTACCATACAATTCAGCACTTCTTTGTATTTATTCAAATGAATTGAAAATGTATGTCCATATAAAAACCTGCACACAAACGTTTATAGCAGCTTTACTCATAATTGCCAAAACTCAGAGGCAACTAAAATGCCCTTCAGTAGGTGAATGGATAAACTATAGTATATCCAGAAAATGAAATATTATTCATCACTAGAAACAAATGAGCTATCAAGCCATGGAAAGACATGGAAGAAACTTGAAAGCGTATTACGAAGTGAAAGAAGCCAATCTGAAAAGGCTGTATGATTCTAAATATGTGACATCTTAGGAAAGGCAAAACTATAGAGACAGCAAAAAGATTACTGGTTAACCATGGGTTGGGGGGAATAAGGAATGAACAGGAAGAGAACAGAGGATTTTTAGGGCAGTGAAACTATCCTGGTATGATACTACTATGGATACACATGTACATATATACAAATGTAGGATGTGTGGATATGTAGCCTATATCTGACAAAACCCACAGAATGTACAACACCAAGAGTGACTCCTAATATAATCTATGGACTCTGGGTGACAGTGTGCTAAAATAGGTTCACTGATTGTAACAATTCTGGTGTGGGATGTTGACAGCCAGAGAAAATGTGTTTGGGGACAGTGGGTTTATGGGTACTCTCTGTATTTTCTACTCAATTTTCCTGTGAACCTAAAACTGCTCTAAAAATGTAATTTTTTCATTTAAAAAATCTAATGAGAACCAAAAAATTAGTGTTTGACATGGACAAGTCAAAAATGTTATTTGACAGGGGTCTTACTGGGTAAATAATAAATAATGATTAACTGGAATAAATAATTGCCTGAGACTGTCAAAAAAAATACTACTACCTTGGAAGTCTCATATGTTGCTGATGGGAATACAAAATGTTACAGGCACTGTGGAAAATAGTTTAGTGGTTCATTAAAAAGTTAAACATATAATTACAATATGACCCAGCAATTTTCCTCCTAGGTATATACCTCAAAGAATTAAAAACAGGTGTTCAAACAAAAACTGCAATTCAATGTTCATAGCAATTCATAATACCCAAAAGGTAGAAACAACCCAAATGTCCATCAGCTGATGAATAAACAAAATGAAATGTTATTCAGTCATCAAAAGGAATGAAATGCTGCTATATACTATAATGCAGATGAACCCCAAAAACATTCTGAGTGAAAGAAGCTAGACAAAAAGGACACATAGTATATAATTGCATTTATATGAAACATTCAAAATACATATATCCATAGGGACAGAAAGAAGGTCCAGGGCCTGGGAGGAGGGAGAAATGTGGAGTGTCCGCTTATGGGTATAGGGCTTCCTTTTTAGGGGATGAAAATGTTCTGGAACTAGATAGAGTTAACGGTTGCACAACAGTATGAAGTACTAAATGACACTAAATTATACACTTTAAAATGGTGTATTTTTACCATTAAAAAAGGAGTGGAATAAGAAAAACTACCTTGATTTTTTCACTTTCTTTTCTCACTCGCTTTGCATTTTCAATAATGTAAACAGTGCTTTTGTTGACTTCATTGTCAGCTCTGTGTCTCAGCCAATCTTCATATCCCTGAAACATAAAAATAACTATATAATCGAGTTCAGATGAAATAACGCTGTTAATAAATTTATATATCCTCCCATGAGTCAACACCAAATATTTATAATTATAGCATTAATTTAAACTCAGAATGCTAGAGACAATGCTACACATTTTAATAGCAAATCTGAGATACACTTTCAAAGTACGCCTTAGATAAATAGCTTTATTGTGTGAAAAGTATTCTCCATTCTTTAAACATTAATGAAAACACAAGCACTGGAGACTTACTGTTTTTCATGTGTGAAAGGCTATGATTTATTTTAATTGTACTCTTATTTGAGTTAATGTTAATTATCCCTACTTTTTAATTTGAAAAAAAGATTGTCCTGAGTTTGTATTTTCTTATAGCCATAATCACTTACATATAATCTTTTGTATATGCTATAGTAAACTGTTCGAGTAATCATCTCCAAGGGAATATTTTAATTATTTCTCACCTACAGAGAATAGAAAAGGCAAGCTAGGATTGCTTTAGCAGAGAAGCTATGATAAGCTTCAGAGATCAACAGCTAAACTTTTCAACCGACTTGGTGATAAAAGAAAATATAAATTGGTATTCATCTTTTACAGTTAAAGGTAATCAGAGAAAGATCTAATGGCTCATTTTACTTTGGACTTTTCACCTAAAGTAGATTTAAGCCAAAAGATGAAAGGAGGATGCTCACAAATGTTTGAACATGACCTCCTCTCCTTTTTTCTATACCTTTGCCTTTTTTTCGTTGTAATAATGTCTGTACCTTTTCAAACACAACTGTTTGAAAAATCTCTTCATTGCCTCCCCCCACTTTTTTCCCCTCAGGTGCTATATCCATTCTTCTTCTGTCCTCTTTATGACAATGCTAGGCTATCACTTTATAGAGTACATTTTGTGATGCTGGTGAAGAAATAAAGGCCCTAACATGAACCAGTATTGGGAGTAGAATGAATCAGTAAAAAATCCTTTGAAAACCACACATGCTATTCTTGGAACCAGCAATTTTATGATGTTAAAGAAAATAATCCTACCAGTCTAAGGAAAAGAACATTCCAAAAGTCTTTATTTTGCAACTGAACACTTGATAAAATATTCTTATAGTTCCTGGTAGGCAAGATGGAAGACCAGATAACCCCATGAGGAAAGGTAATCTTGTTCCCAATACTGCTAAGAAGAGCTTTGTTTTGCAAGCTTCTTTGGTATCCTTTTTAAAAGTACTTTGTTAAGTAACATCTAAAAGTATGTTTGTAAATAGTCAGATGCTGTGGACTGACACAAAACATGCTCCAATTTCCTGTTTCCATTTTCATCTGGAATTTTTCAAACATACTAGCATACAAAATGTTCAAAATACTTCAAAGACATCCATATCACAATCTGTGGCAGTCTATCAGCTCTGACAAAAAAACAGGAAATGTCCCCTCTACCTACTACCCCCTGAAGCAGTATAAGGGAAAAACAAGAAAATTAAAGTATTCTTCCCTTAAGTTCTCGCTACAGTCATAAACAATTTTAAAAATCCATAAAAATGGGAGTTTTTCACACAGACATACCACAGTGAAACAATTAATGTGCATCAAAAATCTACCTCCTATTTCCTGACTGGGCTGTACCTTTTACCTGCTCTTTCTTTAACATTTACACCCACACACACAGATACTGAAGAGGAAACAAGGAAATACATGAAGGATGTGCCTTACTATCATTTTAATAGGTTTTCAAGAGGAACCAAATATAAAATAAATCCATAAAGGATACTACCCACTGTATATAAATATGAAAAAGAGCCTTTGACAATGCAAATCCAACAAGCCTGGACTGAAATGCAGGTGTAAGTGTAAAGAAGAAATTTACCTGCTTGATGGCTGTAACAGTTATAACAAAGAAAAGTGGAAGTCCACTGGTAACTGGGCTAGTTGGTGTGTCTACTGTGACCTAGGTAAACAAATTAAATTGAAAGTAAAATGAAAATTTGTCATTAACTCATATGCAGCACTTACATGCTGCAAACATTTCAAACAGAAACATAGATAAAAAAACACATTCCAGTAGTAGGGTAAATATTAATTTTCATTCAAACAAAAGCAAACTACATGGCAGTTAGTTTAAGAAACAATCCTAAATTCAAGCATAGTTTTTATCCCAGCTTGGATTAATCCCTTTATTGAAATATATCCATTCACTTACCACCTATTTGCTGAGCACCATTCTGTCAGCCCTTGGGCTATTATCAGCCAAGCTCTAAAGATACTGCTTTAAACAAGATGGAGACAAGTCCCTGCCTTCATGTAGCTGGCAGCTTATAGGAAAAATCAGACAGTAAAACAAGTGTGTAGATTCTGAGGTCTGAAGGGTAAACAGGAGTTAACTAGACAAAAGGTAGTTTTCTAGGCACAGTGAACAGTATATGCAGGTCTCTAGGAAATAAAGGAAGCCAGTGGCAAGAGGGAGTGTGGTGTGAGATGGGGCTGGAAAAGGAGGCAGGAGCCAGACTGTGCAGGGCCCTCTAGGCCAAAGTAAGCTGCTCATTCTTTATCCCACAAATAGCAGGAAATCCTTGAAAGTTTTAAGCAAGGAAAGGTCACATGAACAGAAGTGCATTTTGAAAAGATCATTCTCACTGCTCTGTGGAAGATGAATTAGACAGGGAACAAGAGCGAAGGCAGGGAGTCTATTTAGGAGGCTATTGCTGTAATCTAGGTGAAAGATGATGGCTTGGACTACAATGTTAGTGGCAGGCATGGAAAAAAGTTCTATAAATATTTAGGAGGCAAAAATGGCGACAGTTAGACATAAGTGCTTATTAAAGATGTCTTCCAAGTATCAGGTTAGCATGTCCATGTGGATGTTGTCATTCACTGAGACAGGAAATACTGAAAGAGAACTAGATTTAAGGATGATCTTGAGTTCAATCTGCCCTCCCAACTCGTTGACTCTCATCTCCAACCCTCAACCAGGCCTGCCTCTACCATACACCCTGTGTTGTAGATACAACGTATACTTCCATGTATGCAAGGCTTCTACATGGCTCTGTGACTTTAGGCAATCTCTTCCCTATCCCTGAAATACCAGTTCAGCATTCTCCACCAGGTAAACCCCTTCTAATCCTTAAAGGCTCCGTTCAGATAGGATCTATTCTCTGAAGCCTTCTCAAATTCCTCTTGGGTAGAAAAAAAATGATAACTTACACTGTATACACAAAGCATTCTGTTCATGCTTCTTGAATGGCTTTACTACATTAAGTGAATACATGACTGTTATGTGACTGGTCTTCTCAGCTATAGCATAAATTCCTTAAGAGGATAAAAGCTGTATCTTGATCTTCATTATACCTGCTACCATTTTTGTTATCGGTCCTACTGCACAGCACACAGTAGGTGGATGAGTGGTATGTTTGCTGAACTGAAATGAAATGCACTGCCCACCAAGTAGAATGATTCTTTCAAGCAGAATTCTCTAGGTAGTTTATTCTATATCTGTAAGACATCTGACCATGGATCCAGAGGAGCTCCTTTTCAAATCTTCCATCATTCAGGATTAAAATAGGCTCTTGCCCATATTATATCCCAGACTGATTTTAAGTAGCAAGGCTAAATTCAATTACAGTACCATTTACTCAAAGCCTCAAAGTGGGTAAACAGAAGCACTTAGCATCAACAGGGAATTTGAGCAATTTCAATGGGATTTTCCTGCTTCTTTAAAAAATGAGGGGGGCGGAGCAAGATGGCCGAATAGGAACAGCTTCAGTCTCCATCTCCCAGCGCGAGCGACACAGAAGACCGGCGATTGCTGCATTTTCAACTGAGGTACTGGGGTCATCTCACTCGGGAGTGCCGGACAATCGGTGCTGGTCAGCTGCTGCAGCCCGACCAGCGAGAGCTGAAGCAGGGCGAGGCATCGCCTCACCTGGGAAGCACGAGGGGGAAGGGAGTCCCTTTTCCTAGCCAGGGGAACTGAGACACACAACACCTGGAAAATCGGGTAACTCCCACCCCAATACTGCGCTGTAACACCAGCACACCGGAGATTATATCCCACACCTGGCCGGGAGGGTCCCACGCCCACGGAGCCTCTCTCCTTGCTAACACAGCAGTCTGCGGCAATCTAACCCCAAGGCAGCAGCGAGGCTGGGGGAGGGGCGCCCGCCATCGCTGAGGCTTAAGTAGGTAAATAAAGCCGCTGGGAAGCTCGAACTGGGTGGAGCTCACAGCAGCTCAAGGAAACCTGCCTGTCTCTGTAGACTGTCCCTCTGGGGACAGGGCTCAGCTAAAGGAGCAGAAGCTTGTGAAACGCGAACGACTCTGTCTGACAGCTTTGAAGAGAGCAGTGGATCTCCCAACACGGAGGTTGAGATCTGAGAAGGGGCAGTCTGCCTGCTGAAGTGGGTCACTGACCCCTGAGTAGCCTAACTGGGAGACATCCCCCACTAGGGGCAGTCTGACACCCCACACCTCACAGGGTGGAGTACACCCCTGAGAGGAAGCTTCCAAAGCAAGAATCAGACAGGTGCACTCGCTGTTCAGCAATATTCTATCTTCTGCAACCTCTGCTGCTGATACCCAGGCAAACAGGGTCTGGAGTGGACCTCAAGCAATCTCCAACAGACCTATAGCTGAGGGTCCTGACAGTCAGAAGGAAAACTATCAAACAGGAAGGACACCTATATCAAAACCCCATCAGTACGTCACCATCATCAAAGACCAGTGACAGATAAAACCACAAAGATGGGGAAAAAGCAGGGCAGAAAAGCTGGAAATTCAAAAA
The DNA here is from genome assembly GCF_002776525.5 of Piliocolobus tephrosceles. Lineage (NCBI taxonomy): Eukaryota > Metazoa > Chordata > Mammalia > Primates > Cercopithecidae > Piliocolobus > Piliocolobus tephrosceles. Next base: position 14,592,782 of record NC_045445.1, on the reverse strand, counting down.
ATAAGAGCGCATCTCCTCCTGCAAAGGAGCACAGCCCATCGCCAGCAACGGATCAAAGCTGGTCAGAGAATGATTTTGATGAGATGAGAGAAGAAGGCTTCAGTCCATCAAACCTCTCAGAGCTAAAGGAGGAATTACGTACCCAGCGCAAAGAAACTAAAAATCTTGAAAAAAGAGTGGAAGAATTGACAGCTAGACTAATTAATGCAGAGAAGGTCATAAACGAAATGACAGAGATGAAAACCATGACACGAGAAATACGTGACAAATGCACAAGCTTCAGTAACCGACTCGATCAACTGGAAGAAAGAGTATCAGCGATGGAGGATCAAATGAATGAAATGAAGCTAGAAGAGAAACCAAAAGAAAAAAGAAGAAAAAGAAATGAACAAAGCCTGCAAGAAGTATGGGATTATGTCAAAAGACCAAATCTACGTCTGATTGGGGTGCCTGAAAGTGAGGGGGAAAATGGAACCAAATTGGAAAACACTCTACAGGATATCATCCAGGAGAACTTCCCCAACCTAGCAGGGCAGGCCAACATTCAAATTCAGGAAATACAGAGAACGCCACAAAGATACTCCTCCAGAAGAGCAACTCCAAGACACATAATTGCCAGATTCACCAAAGTTGAAATGAAGGAAAAAATCTTAAGGGCAGCCAGAGAGAAAGGTCGGGTTACCCACAAAGGGAAGCCCATCAGACTGACAGCAGATCTCTCGGCAGAAACTCTACAAGCCAGAAGAGAGTGGGGGCCGATATTCAACGTTCTTAAAGAAAAGAATTTTAAACCCAGAATTTCATATCCAGCCAAACTAAGTTTCATAAGTGAAGGAGAAATAAAATTCTTTACAGATAAGCAAATGCTTAGAGATTTTGTCACCACCAGGCCTGCCTTACAAGAGACCCTGAAGGAAGCCCTAAACATGGAAAGGAACAACCGGTACCAGCCATTGCAAAAACATGCCAAAATGTAAAGACCATCGAGGCTAGGAAGAAACTGCATCAACTAATGAGCAAAATAACCAGTTAATATCATAATGGCAGGATCAAGTTCACACATAACAATATTAACCTTAAATGTAAATGGACTAAATGCTCCAATTAAAAGACACAGACTGGCAAACTGGATAAAGAGTCAAGACCCATCAGTCTGCTGTCTTCAGGAGACCCATCTCACATGCAGAGACATACATAGGCTCAAAATAAAAGGATGGAGGAAGATCTACCAAGCAAATGGAAAACAAAAAAAAGCAGGGGTTGCAATCCTAGTCTCTGATAAAACAGACTTTAAACCATCAAAGATCAAAAGAGACAAAGAAGGCCATTACATAATGGTAAAGGGATCAATCCAACAGGAAGAGCTAACTATCCTAAATATATATGCACCTAATACAGGAGCACCCAGATTCATAAAGCAAGTCCTTAGAGACTTACAAAGAGACTTAGACTCCCATACAATAATAATGGGAGACTTCAACACTCCACTCTCAACATTAGACAGATCAACGAGACAGAAAGTTAACAAGGATATCCAGGAATTGAACTCATCTCTGCACCAAGCGGACCTAATAGACATCTATAGAACTCTCCACCCCAAGTCAACAGAATATACATTCTTCTCAGCACCACATCACACTTATTCCAAAATTGACCACATAATTGGAAGTAAAGCACTCCTCAGCAAATGTAAAAGAACAGAAATTATAACAAACTGTCTCTCTGACCACAGTGCAATCAAACTAGAACTCAGGACTAAGAAACTCAATCAAAACCGCTCAACTACATGGAAACTGAACAACCTGCTCCTGAATGACTACTGGGTACATAACGAAATGAAAGCAGAAATAAAGATGTTCTTTGAA